>NC_142807.1:21997232-22012232 GCF_049724085.1 Artemia sp. Qi Xiang Cuo | reverse complement strand
TGTGTGTGTGTGTGTGTATTTTTTTGTGTGTATTTTAGTTTTTGTGTGCATGTAAGTTTTAGTGTGTGTATGTTTTGGCTTGTGTGTTTAAGTTTTCGTGTGTGTGTGTGTGTGTTTTTTTTGTGTTTGTGTGTGTGTGTGTGTGTGTGTGTGTAAGTGTGTGTGTGTGTGTGTGTGTGTGTGAGTTTTTTTGTGTTCATGTGTAAGTTTTTGTGTGTGTGTGTGTGTGTGTTATTTTTGTGTGTGTGTATGTTTTTGAGTGTATGTGTGATTTTTATTGGGTGTGTATGTGTGTAAGTTTTGTGTGTGTGTGTGTGTGTGTCTGTAAGTTTTTGTGTGCATGTTATTTTTTGTCTTCATGTAAGTTTTCGTGTGCTTGTGTTAGTTTTTGTTTGTGTGTGTGTGTAAGTTTTTGTGTGTGTGTGTGTGTAAGTTTTGGCGTGTGTGTGTAAGTTTTCATGTGTGTGTAAGTTTTTGTGTGTGCGTAAGTTTTTGTGTGTGTGTGTGTAAGTTTTTGTGTGTGTGTAAGTTTTTGTGTGCATGTATGGTGACCGGGGGAGGACCTTTGGGGCCCAGGGAGGGCGTTTGGGGATCCGGAGGCCGTTGAGGATTGAGTGGTCTTGTGGGAGCCCGGGGGACCTTTGTGGACCGGGGGAGGGCGTTTGGGAGCCCGGTGGTGGTGGGGGAGCCCTGTGGGCCTTGGAGGTCGGGGGGCAGTTGGGGGTCCGGTGGAGGGCCTTGGGCCCGGGTTTGGGAGCTGATGGGCTTGGGGGCCCGATGGCCTTGGGCACACTGGTCTGGTGGACCTTTGGGGACCGGGGAGGGCCTTTGGGATCGGGGCCCTTGGGCGTTGGTCCTTTGGGAGCTCGATGGGGCTTTGGGGGGCCCGGGGATGGCCTTTGTGGCACAGGGAGGGCTTTTGGGGGTCTGCTGGACCTTTGGGGACCGGGGCTTCCTTCGGGGTTGGGGTAGAGGACCTCGCAACACTGTTCAAATGGAACTTGTGTATTATAACGACCACACTCAAAACCTCTTCCAAAATCGTTTCAAAAATCATCTCTTAAAATGTCTCTATCTGTTTCGCCGAAATAATTCCATAACCTGTCTAAAACAGTTTCGCCCAAATGATCCCTAAACGGAATTTCAGCATGTTCCTTTTGTTTGGCATCCCTGTGCTTTCACATTTGAAATTACAAAGAAACCTTTTCTCGCGCCAAGATCAAAACATCTGCCTCGGAAACGATTCTCTTGTTAGAACCCCAAATTAATTCCCCTTTCGTGAATCAATTCTCTATAGGACAACAAATTAATTCCCCTTTTGTGTCAATCAATCAATCATGACATCATGTGTGATCTAACTGTTTCTCGGTGACAATTCTCTTTGGAAATGCAAGGACATTAATTAACTTGACGTCATCTGTCAGACATTAATTAACTGTTTCCCGGAACCTCATAACATCTGGCTGGAATAACAATAACAAATACTATTTCCGGATCATAACATCTGCCTCGAACAGGAAGGAAATGTCATTAACTGTTTCTCGGAGCCTCATAACATTTGGCTCGAGAGCAACAACAACAAATACTATTTCTGGATCATAACATCTGCCTCGAACAGGAAGGAAGTGTCATTAACTGTTTCCGGGAACCTCATAACATTTGGCTCGAATAACAACAACAAATACTATTTCTGGACACCATGACATTCGCGATCGATTACGCAATCAAGTTCTCGGAAATCCACTTTCCCTTCGATTACGCAATCAAGTTCTCGGAAATTCACTTCCCCTTCGATTACGCAATCAATAACATTGTTCCCGTTAGAATTCAATGCGCATGTGCAACCTTCGCCCCGGAGCTATTACACACAGAAACATCAAATAAATCGACCTTGGAAAAAGAGGTCATTGACCCCATTACGCAATCATTCTCCCTAATGACTCTATGCCCATATTTGGTGTGGGCGTCGGAATTTTTAAAAAAAGTGTCCGGATCGGGATTCGAAGGGGTATTGTGGGCGTCGGACTCAATAAGGCATCTCTAATTAAAACTATATAATTTAATAAAGTAAGGTAATATGACCCCCCCTCCTACAAAGCATAGAATTATAATTTTGTCAAATCACAAGCACAGATGTAGGAGTTAGAATAAAAACCCACAAGAGCCGCCAGAACCCCGTACAAAAGCCCCCCACTATAGAAGCCATAGATTTAGGAAAGAAGGACCGTAGTGAGACAGGGAGGTACACGTCATAGGTTCCGTCTTTTATACCAGACATCTTATGGCCCTAATTTTTTTCGAAACTAAATAAACTTGAAATTAACGGAGGATCCTTTTTCGTTTTCTACGGATAAATGAGTATTCTTAATAATCAATTATGAATAAAATAGATAAATTTCACTATCCTAATTTTACTAAACGTTGTATGAATTAAAAGTACATACTTATCTTTATTGTCTCTTTTCTTCTTTTATAAACCCCCCCTAGCAGAATAAGATAATTTCAAACGCATTACTTACTCAAGCAACAGTAGCAGAGCCAATTAAGATAAGGTTAATTTTATTGATATACTAGTGGTACAGATATCAAGAGTTTCAGACCATAACCGATAGAGTCGCAAATAACAAATACGTTACTCATTTGATAGCCTTATAGTAATAGTTTGAAATCAGGTTAAACAACTTACTACCTGACATATACACTTTACGAACATTCTCCTGCACCGATCATACGTACACACCCCCCTCTCTCAACAGATTTTTAGCTAATTCGTAATAATTAAATCACATCAGAAAATATTTTATATTATTTACAAAAAGAATAACAATGTGGCTGAGATTCAATCTATTCATTTACTAATTATTACAATTTACTATTATCTATATTATTACATTACGACACACTACATAAAAATCTTAATTAGTACTAAAAGTCTATTCAAAATAACTTCTCAAACATTAGTGACTACAATATTATAAAAAATTATAAGACCCTAAAGACCTCCAAGCCAATTGGTATTAACAATGTTAGTAGTAATAGCTTATTTGTAGAATAATAGTTTAATTTTATTAGTAGGATTTCGTACTTACTACAGATAAATGCACAAAAGATTATTCATATCCGTAATAAATATTACAAAATGAAAAATATAAGATATATAATATATAAGATAAATAGATTTATGAAAATAAATCTAAACCACTCCTATATAATATAAAAAGAATACTATAGTTATAATGGCGAATATATCATACTAAATAATATTATTAAGTATTTGAAAACACATTATAAAAACAATTTTTTCTATAATTTTTATATATATGTATTTATTCTATAAAAATACAAGCATTTAAATAATTATACTGATCAACAAAGATATAAAAAGCTCGTCAATCAGAAACTGTAAAATAATCCAAACTCGCCAACGCAGTACATACCGTATCGACGTGATATAAAACCAATACTTTTATATTATTATCGCACAGTATAAAAAAATACGAAAAACTCCTTTACTTACCAGTGATAGACTTATTATATAATAACTAACTATCGACAATCCAATTATCTACTAATACATAATATATCCTGTTCTTTGTATCTATTCCTTTAAAATGATAGTTAAATAGTATCATAATAATCAAAGTACTTAGCGTGCACAGAAAAACAACTAACCCATGAACAATAAAATCCCTAACGATCTAAAGTAAAGATTTTTATAAGTCTGAGTTTTTAATTTTAAAATAAATATTTTACATATTAAAAATTAAAAGAAAGATTTTCCGAGTTAAAGTTGTATCATATAAAACATTAAACTAATAATTAAATGTATTTTCTATATTATATATATAAAATTAACGTTAAAAGTGTACAATAGTAAAAGATATAAACTAAGTTAAAATTTTATTATCTTTAGTTGAGGGAATTATTATATTAGAGATATTATTAATACGTAAATATTATATCAATAATACTAATAACTTAAATATTTAAACTCATATTGTATTATACAATTTAAAACTATCGAACGTAACAAGAAACGCCAGTTTATTATTTATAGATTTTCACTTTCTAGATATAAAACAGTAACTAACTACATTAACGACAACAAGACTTTAATAAGACGATAGGATAGCAAACTATACCACGACTCATTTTAATACTCCTGTTCCAGATTTGGTCAAAGGTTATTATTCGAAAGATGGAGATTTAAAAATACTTAACGTCGGAAGCTAGCTCCACGTTTTAGCTCTCGAATCGCCACAAAAACGTTACTACTCTATTATTAATCAAGTATTTTTTTATTACATAGGAAAACTATTCTTTTGATCGATTATATATTTTTCTTATTAATTACTTATTCATCCTATTTTTGCATTTAATTGTTTGACAAAACTAATAGTATGATTAGCTGTTTATTTCATCTATAGACGTATACCATACATAAACCAAAACTCAATTTATTATGCTTTACTTAAATACATATATTAAGCACCTGTATTACATCACAACATAGCGAATTTTTTTTAAAATTTTTACTTTTTAATAATTAGATCAAAAAAAACACCCCCGAAATCATCTACATTATACTCTGTAAAACAAAACACTTAATGTAAAAACAATAAAACAAATTCTTAATTTTAGATTATAAAAAATTAGACAAAAATATCGGTATAAATGAATAATTTAACAATTTCATAAAAAGTTGATATATATAACGAAAAGCAAACATTCATAAATCCCTAGAATTAAAATCATTTTAGTATAATTTAATTCAATTATAGTAATAGTATCATGTTATTTTAATAAAATATTCGAAGTACTTATCTTCTTATCCTTACGTCAAATATTTTTATTTTAACTACTTTGTTTTTTATTATATACTAACATAGGCCTCCAAATCTTTTTAGTTCTTTTATAAGTAATATTTTTTAAACATGTATTAAAAAATAATATTGTTAGTTTGAAAATATTTTATATAACTATATCAGTATTAATAATTTTAATTAAAATAAATAAATTAAACTGAATATAATGGTATTACAATACATGTTGTCTTTATCATATTTATATTTCGGTTATAGCGACGCAGACTACGCATCACAACCCCTATAGAATTTTGTAGCTAACTCGTAGCCAAGAATCTAATAGGGTTATTCTAGAGAAAAAAGTTGTATATAATTAGGTATGGTATTATTTTTTTTATGGTAAAATTATTACTAATTGACTTATTTATTTATTTATACTAAAGCATTGAGCCTTTTAAATTAACTATTATATTTACATCGGTAATCAGAACAGTAAACACATCGCTCATATGTATAAGACTAAGTAATCTTACAGAAATTATATAGATAACTTAACTCGTTTCAAACATACATTAATAATATAGTGTTGAAAAATATATGCTAATACATATCTATCTAATACCATAGTTATACTTTTTTTTTTTTTGTGTGTTCTAAAAAGTTAGTTGGATATTTTTGTTAATAATAAAGAAAAATAAAAAAATATACTTGAGTGATAAAATACTTTTATTATATCGAATACTTGAAAAAGGAATTTATAATCAAAATCAACTGAAAATTTTATCTAATTATATATTGTACATCACTGTCACGTAACATCTATATCGTTTAATAATCGACTTAACAAGCAGCTTTCACGGTATAATACGAAAAAAAGTCCAGGTAATAAAACGCGATAGGAATTAAACCTCTAGACTAGATATATATGGATAGCTATTGTAAAATCGGTTTCTATAAGAGAATTATTTGTGACGTAATATCCAGAGAAAATCCACTTTATACTCAAGGGTAGGTCAAGTACGGGATGGTAATCGATTTATCTTACTCGCGGATTTGGCAGTAATAAACTTATAAACCGTTAAAAAATTGAAATAAAGCTTCTTTAGATTACGTTAATAATAAGTAAGTTTAGCGGTAAGAAACTTTTGACCGATAAAAGTTATTTTTGCTCCTTACATGAAAAAAAGAGTGGATTATTTCAAAGCACGTTTTTCTTTGTTAGTTATAGTAATATGGGGGGGGTTTGCATTCTATCCGACACATCTAAAACTCGGCGTAACATTTATAAGGGGAAGTAAATTGGGCTTATAATTAGGATCTAAGAGAAAAATTTGAGTTATTATAAACATATTCTAGCATAATAAAATCTTTATATAATACAATTATTTAACAATCAAATTTCCAAACTCATTTAAGCATAATTAGAAAGAGTGATGGCGACGTAGTTGCGGTATATGGGGATAGAGGTAAACCATTCAAAAATCAATTATCTGAGAAAAAGAATCATTGCGTAAATACAACAATAATTGTACACAATACCAACGAATAACTGAGATGACTTTAAAATGGTCGTAGTAGCTAAACAGATAAAGAAATACGAACGGATTCTTTTGACTTTAAATAGTCGCGACGCGTCTACGGAATAGGTAAAGCAAATTGCAGTTGAATAAATAGGAAATATTAATATATTGTGAATATTGATATAATAAAATCTTTTGTGATTTTGTGTATATATGTTGAATAAGGCAAGTTATATTGTATATAAAATTTTTTTAGCAGGATAGAATTGTCTTCAATATCATATACATAATATTGGTATAATTGTTCATAGTGCCTAAGAGTAGTATTATATTAATATAAACACTAATTTCATATTGTAAATTAGATAACGCTATAAAATGTAGATAAATAATTAATTTTGGTATAATAATAAAATTGATATGTTTTCTGAAACACAGTTAACCCTGCATAACGCCCCTACCCGTAAGTTAAAAGAGACATTTATGAGAATATTTCAACAGATTTATCTTACATTATATTAAAGATAGCGATGGTCATAAACCAGTCTTCAGAGAGATAAGTATACGATGTTAGACAACATTAAAAAGCTTATCCCCCGAAAACCACAATTAAGACGACCTAGCTTAACCTACGGCGGTATTAGTCATAGACAATACGCCGATAGACCACCCCAAACCGCGCGGAATTATTACACAAATAAAAGCCGAAATTATAGAAGTCATATCACTACCATTTTTTCATTGGATGTTATTAATATAGTGTACGTTCAAATAAGTAAAATACCTTACTACACCTGGCGATTTATAAAAAGTATAACTAGTTATTCAATACCTCCAATAGTTAATATAGATAGGTTTCGAAGATTAGATTTGAGATTCTGATACTTATAACTATAAAGTAATAAGTTATTTAGTGATCAACTTCAATACGTAGAAAAATATCCTACGAAGGGTATTTTTACTATAAACATTATAATCTATTGATCAACCCAAAAAATATTAGATCAACCCTGCAACCGCTTCCTTATCCTATCCAGTGCTATAATTCATTGTACTCATTCAATTCGTTAACTTCGCCGCAAGACATTACGCTCATACCTCAGGTATAATAGCTAGCTTTTATTAAGAAATACAATCACTTTATATAATAGAAAAACAATACCATAAATTGAAAAAATTATTAGTTATTACTTAAAAAAGATACACAATAATTAGTATGAAAAGTAATTCAGATAATGGCGAATTATAAAATGCTCTAGCTGATGTAGAAATAATATACATACCAACATTAAATAATTATGGTGATACCAAAAAAAGAAACAATCGATGACACTGATCTCAAATCCTTGATAAGTATACAGCTCGAATACCGATATATAATGTGTCTTAAAATATGATATAAAACAAACGGATTACATTTATTAATGTATTTTATGAGAGATAAGTGTTTGACGAAACTAAAAGTGATTACTAATGTCTTTAATAATATAACGGCGTTGAGTAATATTCTAACATACTTAAAAAATAATCTGCTTCACAGAGGAGGATCCCATAAACAGAATCGATGTCGAAAACTCTTGTTTCTATTATGAATCTCAAAAATACTTTCTCTGTTATAACTATTTTCAATTACTCCGTATTAAGATTAGTATAACTGATAATTTGTCAATGTTTATCTAGTATCGCCGGTTTCGTATCATATCTAAGTCGCACCACCCCCCACTCCTCGACGTCAAAAATAGGAAACCCATGACTATGAAATGCAATGTGTTACATATATCGCTTGTATTATATTACTACAAGAATATTTAAGATTTGTCACTTAATGATAAAAATATAGTTTAGGCAGTAGACATGTAGACTCTCTTCAGAAAAGAAATTCCAGCCTTAACTAACCATTAACTTGATTCTTATAAATTATCAGGTTCAATCGCCAACGTAACGGGACTGAAGAATTTTTCATGACAGAACTAATACCAGGATTATTATTATATGTTTTTCATATTTATGACTAGCGGGGTTAATACGTAAGAAAATTCGTTTTATTCTCACTTATATTATAGGTGAATGAATAGAATCATATTATAAGTATGAAAGATTTATAGTAATAAAAAGAAATTGATAGTGTTAATATCTAACAAATAACTGATGATATCAGATAGAATTGGTCTGAAACAAGTTAAACTGTTAATACTAGTAAGATATCAGAAGGTGGGGTTATTATAATTTTTATCTATCTAGTCACCGATAAAATCTTCAGTGTTGAGTACACGCTAGGAGTATTATGCCACCAATAGAGCATTTTACTAAATATTTTGGTACAATAAATTATTATAGTATATAATTATTTACACTTAATATTTAAGTACAGTATCTCAAAAGAGGGATTTATTGTAAACGAAGGTTAAAATTGATATAAAAAAGGATAAAAAATTTATAATAAATAAATTAATTAAATTTAACTCAAATGTAATTATAAGTAATTTTTTGCTGATCAAGTTAACTTATTTTAATTATCTCATATTATTGTAAATATTGATATAAACAAGAGTTTGATGAGTACTCTAAAGTATCTTCTTAATTTACATAAAATGTTTATTCAAACTCCTCCCCTCTTTCAAGATGAACCTTCCGGTTCACCTACTTTGTTACGACTTATCTCTTCGTACAAGAGAGCGACGGGCGATGTGTACAGTTCTAATATCCTTTTTCATTTTAGTAGGTCTGAATTATAAATAAAAATAATGAAATCAAATAATTTATAAAGTAATAATTTTTTGTATTTTTAAAAACAAAAATCAATTTAAGTCTATAATAAATTTGATTTTGTGATATAAGCATATTGTATTTTTAGGTTTGGATTGATGAAAAATAAAGACTTGCTATACTATGAGTGTCGCTACATTTTCAAAATGGTATTTGTGGTTGTAGGATTTGTGATGGTAATATATGATTTTTATACCACGAAAAAGTATGTATGTTTAAATTATAATAAACCGTGTATTTAAGTTTTGAATTTTATTTTATAAAATACTCTAAAATTTAACAAAAACACTGTTATATAAACACAATAATCAGTATAAAGAAATAGTTCAACCCTGTTAAAATGACACTCTAGTGTCTCAAAACACCCTGCGGCAAATAACATTTTGAATGTAGGACACAGGCTGACCGAGGCGGATGTCCCAGAATGATCCAACGATATGCGCCATCGATCACAAGCAGAATGATGTATTCATACAAATAAAATCGAAACTTATATCGATTACTGAAATGCTCATGTATATACTAACTATATAACATAAAATAGCGAATAAACATAATACAAATAAGATAACACTACCATACCAATCCTGACAAAACCTACATTACGTAAGTGCAAAACTCAAACCGTCGGATATACGTGTTGGTTGATAAATATAATTAAGCAGTGGGCTTATAATTAGATTTTTTATTTACAACCTAAAAAACGCAATTGTCTACATTCCATTGCTAAACCCTATTTAGTAAAGTAGTGCTAAATACACAACGACTAAATCCTACTTTTTAATTTATCAACAAAAAAATGTTTATAATTAATTTATAACTAGGCAAAACCTTTATATTAACGATACAAGATCATTTTTACTATTTCTTATATATATTATAAACTAAAAGTAATTATATATTTTTTTTATACTTTGGTTAGTTAAGAGGTTATTAAATTAACCAGCCATAATTATACTTACATAAATAAAGGTCTTGGTTAAAAACTAATCTAAATTTAATTAAACAGCTTAATAATTACTCAATCATCGTGATGAATATTAACTTTCCGTTAATAATGTCGTTTTTTTATGTATGTATAATATACTAGAATAAAAAAAGTTACAGTACAATATTTAACTACAACAAACTTCGGTAAATTCAAGATAATATTACAATTATCTGTTAAGAAACAAGTTTATATATTATGTACTGAAAGTGTTTACATATAAAGTCTTACTCTATGTATATGGTCCGGTATTCGGTTCTGTTCAGTTAGTATGTAAGGTAAAGGTGGATGGTTCGGCCGTCGGACTCCCAACTACCACCCCCCCCCTCTCTCGACCAGGGGTTTGTCGCCCACAATTTTAGTGTGGTTACGGACTTACGGATTTAATCCATAAAATATAAAGAGTAGTCGTATATATAACGGCCGGGAGCGTGCAGACACCACAATTGGCACCGAGTGCGACACGAGTTTAGTCTTTAAATTATTTAGCTACAGTATATAAATAATAACGTTTATGTAATCACTCGGGAGAGGGTGTCTATAATAATACAGAGATAGTGATTATATGTACCAGGGACGATGTGGTTGTAAAGTCAAAAGATAATCATTATCACATGAACGACAACCCGAGACCGAGGGTATACAATTTAATAGATACAGAAATAAACGACGCCTGGATTGAAAATCCGCGAGAGTGTTAGGGTACGTAAATTAATATTTTGATTATCTCTTTTATTCTATGTTAGTTATCTTAAATTTTTGTCTTTCTATCCGATAATTTAAAAGAATGTATCGCTTAATCCATTAGTGGAAAATTTTATATAAAAAATCAATAAAACTAACAAAAATTAATAATCACAAGTTATTTTATTGACGGATTGATTTAAATTTATAAATAATTATTTATTTTATCGTGATTTAAGTAAGACAAAGCTAAATAGTCAACAAATACAAAATCTTAATGATACCGGAACATGTTGATCATAAAACTATTATATCAAAAAACGTAAGCAAAAAGAAGCCCCTTTTTGCAGAAACCCCCCTCCTAAACCACCGGTAAAATCATCTATAGGTGTCTGTATTATTAATCTTGGTATCTCTGGTATATGGCCGGTAACGGTTCTTAAAAGGTATACTTAGCTCATTTGGCTTGCATCAGTTGGTCAATCCCGATGTAAATATTAAAATTAGCCTCAGAGACACACCCCACCCACAAACCGCTTCAGGTATGACGCGTTCTCGGGGGGGGGTGACGGTCTCTCCCCGGCTGGATTAAATAGTAAGATAAAAGAAGCGACTGTGATCAGACAACAATGAGAGAGGAATATATATTTAAGTTATAATATTATTAGTCTTTTTTTAGTAAGTAATCAGGTGGTTTTATTAAATATATTTATGCTTTGGTTTTATTATTCGAGACATACTATATTTAATATTTATAACACTTATAAGGTAATACATTAAATATAAGATAAGCAAAGATTAAGTATTTACATCAGTCGCATCAGTTATATTTTTATAGAGTACACTAAATAACTAATTGTAAGTTTATTTAAAAAGGGAAATCTACCAGAATAGTGTATAAGAAAAGTTTAATAGATTTAGTGGGATGATGTCTCAGAAAAAATAGTTTAATATAAAATAAAACTTCAAAAATAGTCAAAAAATTGTAAATATTAGCTTTATAAGAATAAAAATCTGGAACCTATAAAGGTGTAGAATAGACCGATCCAGGAGGTTGGTTCTAGGGGGGATAAGCAACTACACGCTCATACTACTTATCTCCTGTTCATAACGGATAACGTTATCAAGGATAATACATATAAAACAAATAAATTGTTGAGTCTCAAAGTATTATTAATATAAACTTCTTATTATATATATTTTATGATACATCGTAAAAACTCCTTTTGTTAGTTATAGCTATCAACTAATATATAGAAAAATACTAAAATATCAGATCAAAAAATAATACTTACGAATCTAGTTCTAAGGTATCCCCCCTTTCCTAGTGTTTTTAATAAAATTAAACTCTAAAGACCACAATATATTACCCCCCTTTAGTCTAGAGGCTAGGGTTTAAAATTAAGGTCTCTACTTCTTTTTTTATATATAGAGTTATATTAGATATCTAGTGGTTACATAATAAATAAAATATATCCAAATATTATTAATTTATTTTTTAAAAATCTTATTATAGTTAGGAATCAAAATTTAATTTGATTATATATATTATTTTATTAATATAAAATAAAAAATATAATTAAATATTATTGACTTAATAAGTATGTCTATATAATATTGAATAGAATAGTTTCTTATATAAAAACTTAAAGTCTAATATTCCTACTTTTGATAATTAAACACGTCACTATATATATTATATATGATCTTTAAAGTAAAATTGATTAATAAAACAAAGAATTTAAAACCAAAAATCTCGCGATGTATTTGTGTCAGTATTAATAATATTACTTAAAAAAATAAGATAACTTCATAAGATTGCGATAAAATATTAATAGGTTATATAATAACTAATATAAAATACTAAGCATGTCAAAAATTTTATTCAAGTTACGATTAAG
This sequence comes from Artemia sp. Qi Xiang Cuo, assembly GCF_049724085.1. Taxonomy (NCBI): domain Eukaryota; kingdom Metazoa; phylum Arthropoda; class Branchiopoda; order Anostraca; family Artemiidae; genus Artemia; species Artemia sp. Qi Xiang Cuo. Next base: position 21,999,568 of record NC_142807.1, on the reverse strand, counting down.
TGAATAGCTTTAAAACTTATAACATAGTATCGGACCCTTTAATTCTGCGCATTTTAGTCTATTAGAAAGCTAAAAAATAGAATGTACCTGGATTCTTGATGTTCTGATATTGTTAATGGCTTTTGTTACCTACGATAAGCAGTCGGATCATTGCAGACGTTGGTCAACCAGGCTACAGACTATTAGATTATAATGTTTATACTTAAATTGTTAATTCTACTTAAGTTATAATCAACTATTTAATATATAGTAAGAGAATACTAGTTTTAGGTGTTACATTAATAGTAAAGCGTAAGTTCTTTGACACTTATCGCTATTGTAAACTACTCCAATCATATAGATAGTTAATAATCACACAGAAACAAAATCTAATATTCTATCTATAGCGTGTATAACTAGTAGAAGGACAATTATTAGCAGACGACAACAAAATCTACAAAGACCGTTCCCCTTCCTGAAATTATTACTAGTTATAGCAATTAAAACTCACTTGATCAGTGGCATACACACATTTTTGATACTTCCCATTACTGAAAAATCTGCTATATCTAATACATCACGCACGCTAGAGTTACCGGCTTAATCTCGGATTGTTGTCATGATGACTCTCATAATTACTATGCCATATTTAAAAGCCTGTTAGGTAAGGATATCTGACAAGAGTGTTGACTTATATGAATTTAAATTATTAGGTATTGTATCAATGTTTTTGTTTAGACAAAAGAATTGCTAAAATACTCTTTTTGGTCTGTTGTCAACATTAATTTTATATTATATAATTCAAATTCTTTTTTATTTTATCTAAGAGTATGAGTAAATAACGATTTTCATAGTACTAAGGTTTTACTTTAGTTCTAATTAATGATCTACTACATATCTTTCGTAGTTTTTTTTTTTTCTGATAACACAATATCTGTAATGGAGTACTATACTTTTATCCTATATAAACTTTAAATGATGCAACGCGCTGTAGCTAACGAAAGCATGTACTTAAGATATTTATAGTTTTCTGAAATAGTCTCTGACCACGACGGACTCTAAACAAATATAGCTTATGCTAACGTTTGGGTGTATTAGTCGTAAATTGCTTGTGTCTGAATTGAGGTGTCATATATTAGTATATTCGTGATCAAGTAGTAACTGAAAATTCGTAATTTGGTGATCACGTAAACTAATTATATAATAGATGATCGGTAGACTATCGTATATGTTTATTATTACATTGAGTCAATAATATTAAAGTCAGACTACTTAAACATTTCATTATAATTTGTCATGTGTATAGTATATATTGATTTTTAATATTAAAATATTTAAAACTACATTTTTGATTTATTTCTTTGTTGAATATCCTATCTTATTAGACTAAGTAAACAGAGAAATACGTGACTGTAATATATTACGTAGGAAGACTTAGATATAGATTTGAAACTAGTATTTGTATTTTTTTAATATTTTACTATATTATTACAACAAGAATTACAATTTTTTAACTACTATAAATATAGAGAGTATATATTACACACAACCCCACCACATATTAAAACTCTACATAAGATAGTTAGATCAATTATAAAATTTATAGGTTAATAAAATAATTTGATTTTTATTAAATATAAACACATGTGTGAACCCTTTCAATTTTTATAACATAGGTAAGATTTTTCTTAACAAATTACCTTATAATCTACACGCCAAACATAGTTATGGTACGGATAAGGAAATCGGGTTCTTCAGTCGGATAAAGTCTCGGTTTGTTTATGTAATCTACGAATAATATTAAAATAAGTTTAGTAAGATTTAAATCATAGACGGACAATAAATAGAATCATTGTTACATTTTATTAATGATGTTAGTCTCTGATATCGGTCCATAACCTGGCGTATAAGAATTTATTAAATTTATTAAAGCCATAAAACTGAACTAAAACATAAATAAAAAGTAAAAACCATAACGATATCTAATTAGTAATCTGACTATTATTATTTTAAATTATACTACTAAATTATCAACTCAACTGATATCTAGTCTGTTATATCTCTTCTGCTTGTGTTGTATAACAGCCTCACTGGTCAATATACTAAAGATCATCTTATAATAATGAAATCAGATTATGTCCTTCACTCATGTGCAGTACAATAACTGTTTCTTAAACTCGATGAGGTCCCTAGACGACTTAATAAGTCCGTTCACATAGTAAATAGCAACTGATTCTATTAATGGCACTGCTCTGAAAGTTTTGTCTCTTGAAATATTTGTATAAATATCGTAATTGAGTCTCTTGGAGAAGGAGGTTTCCTGAAATGACTTGAATTACAAATTTCATAGGGTGGCT
>NC_142807.1:21952835-21996732 GCF_049724085.1 Artemia sp. Qi Xiang Cuo | reverse complement strand
CATGCACACGAAAACTCACATGCACACAAAAACTTACACACACACACACGAAAACTTACTCACACACACGTCAAAACTTACACACACAAAAGCTTAGACACACAAAAACTAACACACACACACACAAACAAAACTTACACACACACGTCAAAACTTACATGCACACAAAAACTTACACAAACACACACACAAACAAACTAACAAACACACACAAACAAAAAAATAACACAAAAAAAAACTTACACACACACACACACACACACACAAACTAAAACAAACACACACAAAACAAAAAAAAACACACACAAAAAATAATAAACAAAAAAACTCACACGCACACAAAAAAACTTACACACACACGCAAAAACATACATTCACAAAAAAACTTACATTCACACAAAAACTCACACACACACCCAAAAAAATACACACACACACACACACACACACAAAACTTACAAAACCCCAAACAAATACACACACACAAAAACTTACACACACACACACACACACAAAAACTAAAACAAGCACACAAAAAACAAACATCCACACACAAAATATGAGACACAAAAAAACTAACAAACACACACACAAAAACAAAGACAAACACGCAAAAACTTACAAGCACACAAAAACTTACATTCACACAAAAACTAACACACACACAAAAACTTACACACACGCACAAAAAATTACACACACACACACGCATGAAAACTTACACAAACACTCCAAAACTAACACACACACGAAAACACTAACACACACACACACAAAAAATTACACACACACACACACACAAAAACTTACACATTCACACGAAAACTAACAATCAAACACAAACTAACAATCACACAGAAAATTACACACACACACACACACACACACACACACACACAAAAACTTACACACACGCTCAAACACTTACACACACAAAAAAACTTACACACACACACAATAAATTAAACAATAACACAAAAAAACACAAACAAACACGCACGAACAAATAAACACACACGCAAAAACTTACACACGAAAAAACTAACACAATCACACGAAAAATTACACACACACACACACGAAAAATTACACACACACTCCAAAAAAAACACACACACACTCACACACACACACAAACTTACACACACACACAAACTTACACACACACACACAAACACACACAAAACTTACACATGCACACGAAAACATACATGCACACAAAAACTAACATGCACACAAAACCTTACACACACAAACACACACAAAACTTACAAACACACACACACACAAACGAACACTAACAAACACAAGCAACCAAATAAACAAAACAAAAATCACTAAAACACACACACATACACAAAAACTTACACATGAACACAAAAAAACTCACACACACATGCACAAAAACTTACACACACACACACAAACACAAAACTTACACACACACACACACAAACTACACACACACACAAAACTTACACACACAAAAACTTAGACACACACACACACACACACACACACACATACACACACACACACACACATACACACACACAAAAACTTACACACACACACACACAAACTTACACAAACACACAAAAACTTATATCCACACACAATAAACAGACACACAAAAACATACACACACACACAAAAACTAACACACACACACACCAAAACTTAATAAAACACAAAAACTCACACACACACACAAAAACTAACACAAGCACACGAAAACTAACATTCACACAAAAAATTACATTCACACAAAAACTTACACACACACACACACACACACACACACACACACACACACGAAAACTTACACACACACACACACATACACACACACACAAACTTACACATGAACACAACAAAAATTCAAACACACACACACAAAAACTTACAAACACACATTCACACACAAAACTTACACACACACGCACGAAAACTAAAAAACACACGCCAAAACTTAAACACAAAAAAACTTACACACATACACACACACACACACACACACACAAACTTACACACACAAACACAAAAACTTACACATACACGCACAAACACACAAAAACATACAAAAACACACAAAAACTTACACCCACAAACAAAAGCTAAGACAAAAAAAACTAACACACACGCAAAAACTTACACCCACACGCAAAAACTTACAAACACACAAAAACTTACATGCACACAAAAACTTACACACACAAACACAATTACACACACTCACACAAAATAACACACACACACGATAAAAAACAAACACAAAAACACTTACACACACACACACACACACACACACAAAAAAAACTTACACATGCACACGAAAACTTACATGCACACAAAAACTTACACACACACACACACACACACATTAAAACTAACACACACACGACAAAACTGACACACACAAAAGCTAAGACACACAAAAACTTACACACACACACACACACAAAACTAACACCCACACGCAAAAACTTACATGCACACAAAAACTAACATGCACAAACACACTAACACACAAAAAAACTTGCATACACGCACAAAAACTTACACACACACACAAAAACTTACACACACACACACACACACGAAAACGAACTCACACACACCAAAACTTACACACTCGCACTCCAAAACTTACACACACACACACAAAAACTAGCACACTTACCATATCACAGTTACATTGTCTTAATTTTTCAAATTTCATTTGAATTTCTGTCGTGAAATGCAAGAGTTGGAATATTTCAGTAGTGACTTGTTGTGCTTTACCTTCTCACAGTTACATTCTCTTGATTTTTCCAAGTTCATGAAATGCAAGAGTTGGAAAATTGGGGTCTCAGTCCACCAGCCCGAATGGTGGAAATCCACTAGCTCAATATAGGGGTCACTGACCACCAGCCAGAAAGGTGGATTGTCATGCGCTCATTATTGGGATCCTACTCCTCGAGCCGGTACTTTGTAAATCCACGATCTCTTTATTGGGGTCTGAGTCCACCACCCCGAATGACAAAAATTCACTTGCTCAGAATTTGGGACCAAGTCCACCAGCCTGAACGATGGACAGTCTCTAGCTCTTACGTGGTCCTACTCCACCAGCCTGAATGGTGGAAATCCACTAGCTCGATATTGGGGTCTCAGTCCACCAGCCCGAATGGTGGAAATTCACTAGCTCAGTATTGGGGTCCCACTCCACCAGCCTGAAAGGTGGAAATACACTAGCTCATAATTGGGGTCATAGTCCACCAGCCTGAATGGTGGAAATCCACTAGCTCTATATTGGGGTCTCAGTCCACCAGACTGAATGGTGGAAATTCACTAGCTCAGACATAGGGTCTTAGTCCACCAGCCTGAATGGTGGAAATCCACTAGCTCAATATTGGGGTCTCAGTCTACCAGTTTGAAGGGTGAAAATTCACTGTTTAAGTTAGGTTAGGTTAGCTTATCATGAGCGCTCATGATAAGTTAACCTAACCTTTTCCGGCAGTATGGTTAGGTTAGGCTAGATTAAGTTAGGTTAGGTTAAGTTAGGTTAGGTTAGCCCATGTACGCTTCACTTAGGTTAGCTTAGGTTAGGTGAGAGACAGGCAAAAAGTTAGGTGTATGATTAGGTTAGGTTAGGTTAGATTAAATTAGGTTAGGTTAAGTTAGGTTAGGCGAGGTTAGCCTATGTACGCGCGCGTCCGTAGGCTAACCTAGACTAACCTAACTTAACCTAACCTAAGTTAATCTAACCTAACCTAACCTAATCAGAAACCTAACTTTTTGCCTGTCTCTCAACTAACCTAAGCTAACCTAAGTGAAGCGTACATGGGCTAACCTAACCTAACTTAACCTAACCTAACTTAATCTAGCCTAACCTAACCCTACGCGCCGGAAAAGGTTAGGTTAACTTATGATGCGCTCTCATGATCAGTTAACCTAACCTAACTTAAACAGTGACAGTTCACCCTTCAGACTGGTCGACTGAGACCCCCCAAGTGAGCTAGTGGATTTCAACCATTCAGGCTGGTGGACTACGACCCAAATTCTGAGCTAGTGAATTTCCACCCTTCAGGCTGGTGGACTGAGACCCCAATATCGAGCTAGTGGATTTCCGCCATTCAGGCTGGTGGACTAGGACCCCAATTCTGAGCTAGTGAATTTCCACCTTTCAGGCTGGTGGAGTGTGACCCCAATACTCAGCTAGTGAATTTCCATCATTCGGGCTGGTGGACTGAGACCCCAATATAGAGCGAGTGGATTTCCACCATTCAGGTAGGTGGAGTGTGACCAATTCTGAGCTAGTGAATTTCGACCTTTCTGGCTGGTGGAGTTTGACCCCAATACTGAGCTAGTGTCTTTTTGCCATTCTGGGTAGTGGACTAAGACCCCAATATAGAGCTAGTGAATTTACAACATACAGGTTGGTGGACTAGGATTCCAATTCTGAGCTAGTGAATTTCCATCTTTCAGGCTGGTGGAGTGGGACCCCAATACTGAGCTAGTGGATTTCCACCATTCGGGATGGTGGACTAAGACCCCAATTTTCCAACTCTTGCATTTCATGAACTTCGAAAAATCAAGAGAATGTAACTGTGAGAAGGTAAAGCACAACAAGTCACTACTGAAATATTCCAACTCTTGCATTTCACGACAGAAATTCAAATGAAATTTGAAAAATTAAGACAATGTAACTGTGATATGGTAAGTGTGTGTAAGTTTTTGTGTGTGTGTAAGGTTTCGAGTGTGGGTGTGTAAGTTTTAGTGTGTGTGCGTAAGTTTTCGTGTGTGTGTGTGTGTGTAAGTTTTTGTGTGTTTGTGTTAGTTTTTGTGAGTGTGTGCAAGTTTTTGTGTGTGTAAGTTTTGTGTGCATGTAAGTTTTTGTGTGCATGTAAGTTTTTGCGTGTGGGTGTTAGTTTTTGTGTGTGTGTGTGTGTGTTAGTTTATGTGTGTCTTAGATTTTGTTTGTGTAACTTTTGTCGTGTGTGTGTAAGTTTTAATGTGTGTGTGTGTGTGTGTGTAAGTTTTTGTGTGCATGTAAGTTTTCGTGTGCATTTGTAAGTTTTTTTTGTGTGTGTGTGTGTGTGTGTGTGTAAGTTTTTGTGTATGTTTAAGTTTTTTTGTGTGTGTGTTAGTTTTTGTGGGTGAGTGTTAGTTTTTGTGTGTGTGTAAGTTTGTTTGTGAATGTTTGTTTTTGTGTGCATTTAAGTTTATGCGTGTGGGTGTAAGTTTTTTTGTGTGTGTAAGTTTTGTGTGTATAAGATTTTTTTTGTGTGTGTTAGTTTTTGTGTGTGTTTGTATGTTTGTGTGTGTGTGTGCGTGTATGCGTTAGTTTTTGTGTTTGTTTGTGTTAGTTTTTTTCTGTGTGTGTGTGTGTGTGTTTGTGTGTAAGTTTTTTTGTGTGTAAGTTTTGTCGTGTGTGTTTGTTTTTTCGTTAGTGTGTGTGTTAGTTTTGTGTGTTTATGTGTGTTTTTTAGTTTTTGTGTGTGTGTGTGTGATTTTTTTTTTTGTTTTTTTTTATTTTTTTTTAGTTGTGTATGTGTGTGTGTGTGTGTATTTTATAGTGTGTGTGTGTGTGTGATTGTTGTGTGTGTGTGTGTGTGTGTATTTTTTTGAGTGCATGTTATTTTGTTTGTTATTTTCAGTTTTCGTGTGCTTGTGTAAGTTTGTGTGTGTGTGTTTGTGTGTTAGTGTTTGTGTGTGAGTTAGTTTTGTTGTGTGTGTGTGTGTAAGTTTTTGTTTGTGTGTGTAAGTTTTTTTGTGTCTAAGATATTGCGTGTGGATATAAGTTTTTTGTGTGTTTGTGTAAGTTTGTGTGTGTGTGTGTGTAAGTTTTGTGTGTGTGTAAGTTTTTGTGTGTGTGTGTAAGTTTGTGTGTGTGTGTGTAAGTTGTTCTGTGTGTGTGTGTCTAAGTTTTTGTGTGTGTGTGTGTAAGTTTGTGTGTGTGTGTGTAAGTTTTGTGTGTGTGTGTGTGTGTGTAGTTTTTGTGTGCATGTGTGAGTTTTTTGTGTTCATGTGTTAGTTTTTGTGTGTGTGTGTGTGTTTTTGTTTTTGTTTGTGTGTGTTTGTTTTGGCGTGTGTGTTTGTGTTTTTGTGTGTGTGTGTGAGTGTTTGTTAGTTTTGTGTTTGTGTGTGTGTGTAAGTGTTTGTGTGCATGTAAGTTTTTGTGTGCATGTAAGTTTTCGTGTGCTTGTGTAAGTTTCTGTGTGTGTGTGTGTGTGTGTGTGTGTGTGAGTTTTTGTGTGTGTGTGTGTGTGTGTGTGTGTGTGTGTTTGTTTGTGTTAGTTTTGGAGTGTGTGTGTAAGTTTTAGTGTGTGTGTGTGTGTAAGTTTTAGTGTGCATGTGTAAGTTTTTGTGTGTGTAAGTTTTGGAGTGTGTGTGTAAGTTTTCGTGCGTGTGTGTGTGAGTTTTTTGTGTTCATGTGTAAGTTTTTGTGTGTGTGTGTTTGTGTGTGTGTGTAAGTTTTTGTGTGTGTGTAAGTTTTGGCGCGTGTGTGTGTAATGTGTGTGTGTGTGTGTGTGTGTGTGTGTGTGTGTGTCAGTTTTTGTGTGCTTGTTAGTTTTTGTGTGCATGTATGTTTTCGTGTGCTTGTTTTAGTTTTTGTGTGTGTGTGTGTGTGTAAGTTTTTGTGTGTGTTTGTGTAAGTTTTGGCGTGTGTGTGTAAGTTTTGGCGTTTGTGTGTATAAGTTTTCATGCGTGTGTGTGTGTAAGTTTTTGTGCGTGTGTGTAAGTTTTTGTGTGTGTGTAAGTTTTTGTGTGCATGTAAGTTTTTGTGTGCATGTAAGTTTTTGCGTGTTGGTCTAAGTTTGTGTGTGTGTGTGTGTAAGTTTTTGTGTGTCTTATCTTTTGTGTGTGGTTGTTAGTTTTTTGTGTGCATGTGTAAGTTTTTTTGTGTGTGTGTGTGTGTGTGTGTTAGTTTTTGTGTGTGTGTTAGTTTGTGTGTTTGTGTATGTTTTGTGTGTGTGTGTGTGTAAGTTTTTTTGTGTGTGCGTCATTTTTTGTGTGCATGTAAGTGTTTGTGAGAATGTAATTTTTTGAGTGTGTGTGTTAGTTTTTGTGTGTGCGTGTTTGTTTTTGTGTGTGTTTGATTTTGTGTGTGTGTGTTTTTTTTGTGTGTGTGTGTGTGTAAGTTTGTGTGTGTTTGTGTGTGTGTGTGTAAGTTTTTGTTTGTGTAAGTTTTGTGTGTGTGTGTGTGTGTAAGTTTGTGTGTTTGTGTTTATGTGTTTGTTTTTGTGTGCTTGTTAGTTTTGTTGTGTGTGTATAAGTTTTTGTGTGTGTGTGTGTGTGTAAGTTTTTGTGTGTCTAAGCTTTTGTGTTTGTTAGTTTTTTCGTGTGTGTGAGTAAGTTTTCGTGTGTGTGTGTGTAAGTTTTTGTGTGCATGTGAGTTTTAGTGTGCATGTGTAAGTTTGTGTGTGTGTGTGTGTGTGTGTGTGTGTGTGTGTGTGTGTGTGTAAGTTTTTGTGTGTGCGTAAGTTTTTTTGTGTGTGTGTAAGTTTTTGTGTGCCTAAGCTTTTGTGTGTGGATGTAAGTTTTTTTTGTGTGTGTGTGTGTAATTTTTTGTGTGTGTGTGTAAGTGTTTGTTTGCTTTTATTAGTTTTTGTGCATGTTGGTTTTTGCGTGTGTGTGTTAGTTTTTGTGTGTGTGTGTGTAAGTTTTTTTGTGTGTAAGTTTTGGCTTGTGTGTAAGTTTGTGTGTGTGTGTGTGTGTGTGTAAGTTTGTGTGTGTGTGTGTGTGTGTGTGTGTGTGTAAGTTTTTGTGTGTGTGTGTGTGTGTGTGTCTAAGTTTTTGTGTGTGTAGGTTTTGGAGTGTGTGTGTAATTTTTCGTGTGTGTGTGTGTGTGTGTGTGTAAGTTTTTGTGCATGTGTGTGTGAGTTTTTTTGTGTTCATGTGTAAGTTTTTGTGTATGTGTGTGTGTGTGTAAGTTTATGTGTGTGTGTGTAAGTTTTTGTGTGTGTGTGTAAGTTTTGGCGTGTGTGTGTGAGTTTTCGTGTGTTTGTAAGTTTTGTGTGTGTGTGTGTGTGTGTAAGTTTTTGTGTGAATGTAAGTTTTTGTGTGCATGTAAGTTTTCGTGTGCATGTGTATGTTTTTTTTTGTGTGTGTGTGTGTGTGTAAGTTTGTGTGTGTGTGTAAGTTTGTGTGTGTGTGTGTGTGTGTGTGTAAGTTTTGGCGTGTGTGTGTTAGTTTTCGTGTGTGTGTGTGTAAGTTTTCGTGTGCATGTTTTAGTTTTTGTGTGTGTCCGTGTTTGAGTGTGTGTGTTTGTTTTCGTGTGTGTGTGTGTGTAAGTTTTGTGAGTGTGTGTGTTTGTGTGTGTAATTTTTTTTGCGTGTGTGTGTGTGTTTTTTTGTGTTAATGTGTAAGTTTTTGTGTGTGTGTGTGTAAGTTTTTGTGTGTGTGTAAGTTTTGGCGTGTGTGTGTGAGTTTTCGTGTGTTTGTGTGTGTCAGTTTTGTGTGTGTGTGTGTGTGTGTGTAAGTTTTTGTGTGCATGTTAGTTTTTGTGTGTTTGTTTGTTTTCGCTTTGTTGTTTAAGTTTTTGTGTGTGTGTGTGTGTGTGTGTGTAATTTTGGTTTTGTGTTATTTTTTGCTTGTTTTCGTAATAAATATTGTGTGTGTCTGTCAGTGTTGTGTGTGTGTGTGTGTGTGCATGTTTTTGTGCGTGTGTGTGTGATTGTTTTTGTTTGGTTTTTTAATTTTGTGTGTGTGTGTGTGTGTGTGTGTGTGTAAGTTTATGTGTGTGTGTAATTTTTGGTGTGTGTGTGTGTGTAAGTTTTGTGTGTGTGTGTGTGTGTGTGTGTGTGTAAGTTTTTGTGTGAATGTAAGTTTTTGTGTGCATGTAAGTTTTCGTGTGTGTTTGTGTTGGCCTGTGCGTCTAAGTTTTCGTGTGTGTGTGTGTGTGTAAGTTTATTTTATGTGTGTGTGTGTGTGTGTGTGTGTAATTTTGTTTTTTTTTTTTTGTGTGTGTGTGTGTGTTTTTTGTGTTCATGTGTATGTTTTGTGTGTGTGTGTGTGTGTGTGTAATTTTTGTGTGTGTGTAAGTTTTGGCGTGTGTGTGTGTGTTTTCGTGTGTGTTTTTAAGTTTTGTGTGTGTGTGTGTGTGTGTGTGTAAGTTTTTGTGTGCATTTAATTTTTTGTGTGAATGTAATTTTTCGTGTGAATGTGTATGTTTTTGTGTTTGTGTGTGTGTTTAAGTTTTTGTGTGTGTGTGTGTGTAAGTTTTGGCGTGTGTGTGTAAGTTTTCATGTGTGTGTAAGTTTTTGTGTGTGCGTAAGTTTTTGTGTGTGTGTGTGTAAGTTTTTGTGTGTGTGTAAGTTTTTTTGTGCATGTATGGTGACCGGGGGAGGACCTTTGGGGCCCAGGGAGGGCGTTTGGGAATCCGGAGGCCCTTGAGGATTGAGTGGTCTTTTGGGATCCCGGGGGACCTTTGTGGACCGGGGGAGGGCCCTTGGGAGCCCGGTGGTCTTTTGGGAGCCCTGTGGGCCTTTGGAGGTCCGGGGGGGGGGGGCAGTTGGGGGCCTGGTGGCCATTTGGGGACCGGCGGAGGGCCTTTGGGACCCCGTTGGTCCTTTGGGAGCTCGATGGGGCTTTGGGGGGCCCGGGGATGGCCTTGTGCACTTTTGGGGTCTGGTGGACCTTGGGGACCGGGGAGGCCTTGGGGCTCGTATGGCCTTTGGGGTCTGGGGCCCTTTGGGACCCCGTTGGTCCTGGGAGCTCGATGGGGCTTGGGGGCCGGGGGTGGCCTTTGGAGGCTGGGTGGGCCTTTGGGGCGCCGGTGGCCCTTGGGAGCTTGGGGGACCTTTGAGGACCGGGGCTTCTTCGGGGTTGGGGTAGGAGGATTGGAACCCTTTGGGGTTGGGGTAGAGGACCTCGCAACACTGTTCAAATGGAACTTGTGTATTATAACGACCACACTCAAAACCTCTTCCAAAATCGTTTCTAAAATCATCTCTTAAAATGTCTCTAGCTGTTTCGCCGAAATAATTCCATAACCTGTCTAAAACAGTTTCGCCCAAAATGATCCCTAAACGGAATTTCAGCGTGTTTCTTTTGTTTGGCATCCCTGTGCTTTCACATTTGAAATTACAAAGAAACCTTTTCACACGCTAAGATCAAAACATCTGCCTCGGAAACGATTCTCTTGTTAGAACTCCAAATTAATTCCCCTTTCGTGAATCAATTCTCTATAGAACAACAAATTAATTCCCCTTTTGTGTCAATTAATCAATCATGACATCATGTGTGATCTAACTGTTTCTCGGTGACAATTCTCTTTGGAAATGCAAGGACATTAATTAACTTGACGTCATCTGTCAGACATTAATTAACTGTTTCCCGGAACCTCATAACATCTGGCTCGAATAACAATAACAAATACTATTTCCGGATCATAACATCTGCCTCGAACAGGAAGGAAATGTCATTAACTGTTTCTCGGAACCTCATAACATTTGGCTCGAGAGCAACAACAACAAATAATATTTCTGGATCATAACATCTGCCTCGAACATGAAGGAAGTGTCATTAACTGTTTCCGGGAACCTCATAACATCTGGCTCGAATAACAACAACAAATACTATTTCTGGACACCATGACATTCCCAATCGATTACGCAATCAATTTCTCGGAAATTCACTTCCCCTTCGATTACGCAATCAATTTCTCGGAAATCCACTTCCCCCTCGATTATGCAATCAATAACATTGTTCCCGTTAGAATTCAATGCGCAGGTGCAACCTTCGCCCCGGAGTTATTGCACATAGAAACATCAAATAAATCAACCTTGGAAAAAGAGGTCATTGACCCCATTAAGTAATCATTCTCCCTAATGACTCTATGCCCATATTTGGTGTGGGCGTCGGAATTTTTAAAAAAAGTGTCCGGATCGGGATTCGAAGGGGTATTGTGGGCGTCGGACTCAATAAGGCATCTCTACTTATATATATATATATATATATATATATATATATATATATATATATATATATATATATATATATATATATATATATATTTTATAGCCCATCAAAAATACAGAGCATGACGATGGAGCATAACAAAAAGAAAGAAAATGAAAGAAAAAAACACATACAAAACAAAGGAGCAAATACGTGCAAACTAAAACTCAATAAACCAAACAATTCAGAAAATTAAGCCACTCCAAAGGTTGTAAACCTCTTTAAATGTATCATAGCAATAAATAATACAATATAAAAAAATAATAGTAACCCAGCAAAAAAAAATAATAAATAAATAAAAAAGGAACATAATATTAAAACAAAAAATCCTTCTAAGGGTGTTTTGACAAATAATCTATAAGCTTGGAAAAAAGCTTATCTGCAGCATCAAGAGGATTCGGCAAGCTGTATCTCTCCCGTAGTTCACCATTCCTAGTCCAAGGAGGAACCCGGATAAGGAGCTATATTCAAAGTCAAAGAATTCAAATCGGTATTAAATTCTGGTACAACCATAGTGATCGGTGTAACTGACCTGACCGTGGAAGAGGAGTGAATTTAAGGTTTGAGTCATAAAAAAAATTAAGTTGTGTGGGTGGGGAGTCGTGGGAACGAGAAATTTGATGGATTAGGAGCTGTGCAGTTGGGAATTTTTGCGCACTGGGATTTGTTTAGGTGGGAGTGATGCAGCGAAAATTTTGAGGATTAAGAGTTTTGGGTTGTCGTGAGTGGTTTGTGGTGGCGAGGTGTAAGGATTTAGGTGGGAGTTCTATGGTGAAGAGTTACCGAATATGGAGTTGCGTGAGTAGGGAGTCGTACAATTTGTGTATGTTTGATTTTGAGGAGCTGTATGGATTGGGGTTGCATGTGTGGGAAGTTGTGATGGGTGGGATATAAACATACGTGGAGAATTGAGTGGGAGTAATATTTCAATACTTGCCATTAGTTGAATATCTTGATAGCCATCTTCGCACCAAGAAACCATTGGGATCCTAAAAATAATATAATTAATCAAAAGTACGTATCTAGCTAGTCAGCACTTGTCAGCTATATAATACTGAAACTATACCTGAATATGAAGGGCAAATTGCACGGCAGTTGCAGTTAACACTAACAGAAGTATTTTCCCAAATAGGCTTTTCAAGCTCACAAACAGCTAACAACGAATCTGACAGTTATTATGTCAGTCTGTGCATGAGCGTGTGAAAATAATTTATCTAGGTGACTGGGGTAATACGAGGCTTGGGGATAAGTATAATGGCCTTATTGGGGGGGGGGCGAATACTCTAAAATATACAAAATTAGTGCTATAAAAAATACAAGATATACCGATAAAAATCGCAGAAACTTGGGGTTTCAGAGCACATGTCCTCAAAAGCCCCACCCCCCCTCTTCCCAGCTTACTTTCACGCCTGGATATCTAGAAAATTTCTTTGCGCTTAGGCACCAAAAGGAAAAACTAAGGCATATCTTCACATGCCTCCTTGTACACCCATATCTAATACAAATATAAAAATGCGCGGTATTATTGGGACTAAAACCGTATTTGTAAGGGTAGAGGAATATCCCATTTTCTTAAAGTTATTCCATTGTTGCTAATAATTCACAGACTTGGTGGCACGATGATTGTAGATTTGCTTCGAGCAATAGTGACATAATCATAAATGAAACAATAGCTTGGTTTATAGTTTTTATTTGAGCCATTGTTGCAGCCACGCCATATTGTTATTAAATAATAAACAAAAGTAACACGTATACAAAAGTAGCAACGTTTGGCATTGTCACAGAAAGCCCTGCATAAAGTGAAACTGGCTCGGAATGCCAAATGGTTGAGTGCACTTTTCTGTATAATAGGGCGTCTTGCAGAAGCCATGACATCCACAGTTTTTCTTGTCAAGTACAAACAAGCCAGGTAGCAGAAACAAGTGTGTCACAGTGAGGTACAAGCAAACAGATTACACATAAACAACTGGATTAAAACTGAAACCTCTTTGGATTCAACCTCTTTCAACCTCTTTGGATGCAAGCATCACGGGAGGAAAGCCATTTTTTTCTTTTTTTTATGTAATATGGTGGATTGCAACCAGGCAAATACGCAAGAGCAAGAGCGGATCCAGGATTTTTGTTCGGGGGGGGGGGGTTACTAATTTTCGACTTGGTTTTCGACTAATTTTACTAATTTTTACTAAGGTTTTACTAATTTTCGACTAATTTTTGACTCGGTCAAAAATTTCGGGGGGGGGGGGTCAAACCGGGTAACCCCCCCCCCCTGGATACGGCCTTGCGCAAGATTTTAATCCTGGACTAGGGAGGCAATCTTAAAACAGGGATATATTTCAGTGGGGGGAGTAAATTAGAAAACGCATCATATTTTAGCTAGTACCACTATTGCAGTGACCTTGAACTAAAAATGTTCCAGGGGAAAAAATGAGAATAAAAATATTCGTGACAATCAATTTAGTTTTACTATGTTGAAATTACCCTTGCTTTTGTAATTGTTTTCGTCCTTTTAAATCCATTCTTTTAGAATGTGTACAAAGATCAATCGGCTAAACTATATTTTCGTTAAAAAATATCGTTTTCAGTAGAGACCAGTTGACAACCTAGCATTGTGAAGGGGAAAGTAAGATATCTTGTAGATCAGGGGAATCGCTCTAATAGAAAGAAAAATTGATATAAAAAGCTACACTTTCCTGGTGAAGGTTTGTAATGAAATAGGGGTGGGATAGGAGTCCAAATTTCTTTAATTGTCATTTTAAAAGACAAAACGCAGAAAATAGTTCTAGGTTTGTAAGCATTCTTTCGAAATTCCACAAAAAAATTTCATATAGCTTGCCTGTTATTTCTGTTTTGACAATTTTACAAACCCCCCCTTCCCCAAAAAAACGCCTCCCCCCGAAAAAATCTTCTGCATACGTTTCTGTTTTGCAATGTTTAAAAACATTTATCAGCACGGCCGTATCCAGAGGGGGGAGTTAGGGGGTTAGAACACCCCCCCTCCAAAAAAATGTTTGTCCGACTCACAAAAACGTCACAAAAACCAATATAGAAAAATTTTTGGTGCGTTTTAAAGCTTTTTTTATACCCCTCCCCCACCCGCTAAAAAAATTCGGGATACGTTCTTGTTCGGCAGGATAGAAAGACTAATCAGTGCCTATCAGCTCATTAAAATTAAAACTATGATAGTAATATTCTTGCATTATAGGGCTCAAATCTGGTAAAACGAGGTAAGTGTTGTATAGTCACATTTCTAGTGCTGTTTGACAACATCGCTAAGGATCTGAGGACCAATACTCCAAGGAAGATATGTGCCAGTGACCCCCTCACTTATTTTTTTTTCTAGATTAGTGATTCTATGGATATTGTTACGTTATTTATGTTGTGTTTTCCTTATTATTTCCATGTGGATTATATTATATTTTTTTTTCATTTACTTTTTTTACTCCGCATTTAAATTATATTGCGGGTTACAAATAAACTTACTTACTTACTATTTCAAGAACATATAAACAGAAACGTGTTCTTTCCTTTTCTGAAAAGCTAAATTAAAACTAGAAATAGCCGGTTTGCAAAAGTGGAAATGGCAAAGAGATACGATCAAATTATGAGCTAAGCAAATTCATGTGACCAAATCGGACTTATTGTTTTGGAGTACACCTAGCGGTGTTAATAAAGCAATAGACAAGTATCATTCAGAAATCAATCAAACTGATGGATGTATTAAAAACAGAATTTAATTCGAATGTCGTCTTAAATAATTTCCATAACTTAAAAGATGAGCTCAAAGATGAGATGAAAGAAACTGTATTGAAATGAAAGTCAAATTCATTGTTTGTCAAAAGTGTAACCTTCAAGATGGCACACCATTGTCAAGATGTCAATGTAGTTTGTCACGAAGTGCATATATTGTAATATGATGGCAGCCAAAAAGTAAAAATAGAGTTAGTGGCTCATTTACGCAATTCTCAAGGACAACATCTGTGTAAGCCACAGTATTTAGATTTAAAATGTGGCTTCATTTTGGGTACATAAGGCGTATATATGTCTTGATAGGCTTGAGCTATCGTGCTTGTGCTCTTCGAGGCGACGGAAACATTTTTGCTCCATTACCTTCTAAGTCTTCCTACCTTCTAAGAAGTAGAGAAGCGTCTGCAACTCTGATCAATGTGTGCGTAAAGGACTCCTAGAAGTAATAGAGCACGTATGAGACTAATGGACCCTGCCAGAACTCCGAGATTTTTCTGATTTCTCACATAATTTCCCATGTTTTCATATGAACTGTCTGCTTTTGGCGGCTTTTTTCAAATCTCCCTTCTCCCAGAATGGCAATTGGGCCTGTTCTCCTTCCCAAATTTTTTTCTTTATAATTTCTTCCACTTTCCTGGACTAGGGAGACAATCTTAAAACAGGGATATATTTCAGTGGAGGGGGGGGGGGTAAATTAGAAAAAGCATCATGTTTTAGCTAGTACCACTATTGCGGTGACCTTGAACTAAAAAGATTCCAGGGGGAAAAATGAGCATAAAAATATTTGTGACAATTAATTTAGTTTTACTATGTTGAAATTACCCTTGCTTTTGTAATTGTTTTCGTCCTTTTAAATCCATTCTTTTAGAATGTGTACCAAGATCAATCGGCTAAACTATATTGCACGTATGAGACTATTGGACCCTGCCAGAACTCTGAGATTTTTCTGATTTCTCACATAATTTCCCATGTTTTCATATGAACTGTCTGCTTTTGGCGGCTTTTTTCAAATCTCCCTTCTCCCAGAATGGCAATTGGGCAATTGGAACTGTCTGCTTTTGGCGGCTCTTTTCAAATATCCCTTCTCCCAGAATGGCAATTGGGCCTGTTCTCCTTCCCAAAATTTTTTCTTTATAATTTCTTCCACTTTCCATATAATTCAAACCTTGTGCGCTCTAGGATTTGCAAGAATCCTAGCGCGCACTGAAATACCCCCTTCCCAACAAATCTTTGTACACATGTCTGTTAAGAATGTAAGATTTTATTCTTTGTGGGAAAAGTGTGAGATATTCCCTGTGGTTCTGGGCACGATGACATCAAAAGGCCTTAGAAATATCACAACCCAAGAAAGGTGTTCTCATTTGGGCTGTATGGGGGTGTATTTCGGAATAAAATATGGTATCCAATAGGCTATGTAAGAAGAGGTTATGTGTGTTAACTATAGAAATTGTTTGCTTTTAAAAAACAGAATCAAGGCACCTCGACAGGTTCCTCAAATTCTTTATTGTTCTTAAGAAGAGGCTATGTGTGTTAACTATAGAAATTGTTTGCTTTTAAAAACAGAATCAAAAAGATTTAGTTTAAAAAACAAAATCTTTATTGTCTTTGCCACTTTATGTGCTTATATCTACAAGATATATGTATCACAAGGTAAAGGGTCATTATTTTTAAAACAAAAATCACTGCAGAGTCAGAAACCTAAATGGCTTCCTTTTAGGTAACCATTATACAAACCAAGGGCTTGTAATTCCACCCCATACAAGCTTATATCTACAAGATATATGTATCACAAGGTAAAGGGTCATTATTTTTAAAACAAAAATCACTGCAGAGTCAGAAACCTAAATGGCTTCCTTTTAGGTAACCATTATACAAACCAAGGGCTTGTAATTCCACCCCATACAAGCTCAAACTTTGTGCCACGTAATTTTCATACTGACCAACCACCAGGTAATTGGATAAGCACAGGTTAAATTTACGCGGGTTGACCTACGTTTTTGCTGAGCTGGATAGACTCTAAAGACCTTATATTACGTATTCTAGTTTTCTAATCTAAATCCTAAGCCGTTCTAAGCGTTAGCATTCTGAGGTATTTTGTGTAAAGAGAAACCGACGACTAATAATGCCATAGGTGTTATCTGGGAACAAATGACACTTACTGACCACCAAAACTCAGAATAACGAATACACAAAAAATAAACAGAAATACATTTCATAGAACTGAAGTCCGGTCTGCGAATGGAAGAGAAAAAAAAGACCTCGCAAACCAGACTTCAGTTCTATGGAATTTGCCTGAAAAATCAATGAGGTGTCCTCAGAATAAAGAAAAAAGAAAGACAGAAAGGAAAAGGAGGACCTACAAAAATTGAATTTATGAAAGAAAAGCCGAAACACAACAAGAAACTAAAAATACTGTGAAAATAACAGTACGAATAAGATAACGAAGTCGAAGAAGAGTAAGTCAATTGCATATTTAGATTGTATGTTTAGGTGTCTTAATTGTCCTGTTGTTTTGTAGTTTCTTAAGTTCTTTGGAGTTTTTTGCATATTTATTATCTTGAGTTCTTTTTCCGCTGCAACCTTGCATTATATTAATTTAATTAATTTCTAGTTGTTCCTGTTTGATGATTATTAAACAATAAGTAGACAAAACGGGGAATTTTTTTTATATACAAGACAGTGGAACTCAACTTTTAATTGAATATTTCGACCCTATATCCAAGGACCGTCCTCAGCAAAACAAACGAAGAGAATAAAAAACAATATAAAAGAAACTTACATTAAAATTCAATCATTAAAACTGAAATTTTTTTTATTTTGAAAAACAGCCCTAATATCATTACTTCAAGGAAGTTCAACCACTTCAAGGAACAAAAAAAATGGTCTCCCTATGGGTGCGCCGCTATCCGGGTTATTAGCGAACATTTATCTAGAATACCTTGAAAATTGGAACTTAATTTCATATTTTTTAAAACATGTCTATTTGGGGCGTTATATGGATGAAGTCATATCACCCTGGAATTATGGGGAAATTGAACTTAGGGGCTTTCTAGATCACCTTAATACTTATGACCGAAATTTACAATTTACCTTAGAAATTGAAAATGCAAATAAATTACCGTTTCTGCATGCTTTAATTATTCGTAGCATTGATAAACTGGATTTTACAACTTACAGAAAACCCACACAAAATAACAGATATCTACATTTTAAATCCAATCACCCCCCACAAGTTAAAAGAGGTGTTGTTACATCTCTTGTTGACCGTGCCCTAAACATTTGCTCTGAATCTTACATCACAGATGAACTAAATTTTATAAGAGACATACTTTTTGGAAACGGTTATCCTATTGTCTTTATTAACAATTAAATAAAAAAAAGTTTTTTAAACTGAAAGTAAGGAACGACATTAAAACTTAAAACGGACAGAAATTATTCCGTATATGAAAGGGGCTGTCCCCTCCTCAACGCCTCGCTCTTTACGCTAAAGTTTTTTATTCTTTAAAAACATAAAGTTGTGATACAGAGTCAGACATTAGCGTAAACAGCGAGGCGTTGAGGAGGGGACAACCCCTTTCCTACACGGAATAATTGCTGTCCGTTTTAAGTTTTAATGTCGCTCCTTACTTTCAGTTAAAAAAAATGTTTTTTTTATTTAATTTCTGATCGTTTTTTAGTTAATGCAGCTTTTATTTCGGCTCACCGTCATTGAATAAGTGAACAAATTTGCATACAAATTTTAATTTTCTTTTGCTAAATGGCTGTCTCTAAATTTGGTTCTGACGTAATTTACAAATTAACTTACGTAACGAACTAATATATTCGTATATTTTTCTTCTGGCAAAAAATGCAAAGTTGCAGACTTTTGCAGATATGAGCTTGAAACCTATGTAATAGGGTTTTTTGATACGCTGAATCTGACGGTGGGATTTTCATTCAAATTCTTTCACTTGTAGGGGATGTTTCCCCCCTCTTTAAAAAATCAGGTAAATTTTCTCAGGCTCGTAGCCTTTGATAAATAATACTAAACTTAATAAAGTTTATATATTTAGAATCAGCATTATAAGCCCAATCTTTTGATACATTTATTGACATCAAAATTCCGTTTTTAAAAGTTACGATTATTATTGAGCCGTATCGCTTGTTTTTTTTATTGTTTTTTTTTATTACGTATACATTATTACGTATATGAGGGGGCTCTCCCCTTAGTCAATACCACGCTCTTTACGTTAAAAGTTAACAAAAAATTTAATTCACAAACCCCTGAATCACAAAGGCCGTTTAATTAGAATAGATAGCTCTTTTGAAAGCACTAAAAAACTGTAGCTTAAAGAGCGAGGTATTGACTTGGGGGATAACCCCCTCATATACGTAATAATTTATGTTCGTTTTAAGTTCTAATATTGCTTCTTACTTTCAGTTGAAATAACTTGTTTTTTTTTAATTTAAGTTCTGATCGTTTTTTAAATAATGCTTGGAAATCCGGCGCCCCCTTCATAGAAATGTCCCTTTGCCCAAAGAAACATCCTCCACGGACAGATTCTCCCGAGTAACCCCCTCCTCCAGTCCCCCCCCACCAGAAAAAAATCCTTCCTGAAGTTCATAACTTGCAGCCCTTCCGCTGGGAGCTGTGTGAGATTAAGTCATCCTAAATGACATATTTATTAAATTTTCGACTATGTTGAACAAAATGGCTATCTCAAAATTTTAATTGGGTGACTTTGCGAAAAAAATGAGCGTGGGAGGGGGCCTAGTTGCCCTCCAATTTTTTCGGCCACTTAAAAAGGTCACTAGAACTTTTAACTTCCGTTCCAATGAGCCCTCCTACGATATTATAGGACCACGGGGTCAATACGATTACCCCTGGGAAAAAAACAAAAAAAAAAAAAAAAAAAAAACAAAAAAACACGCAGCCGTAATCTTTCTCCTGGCAAAAAATGGAAAATTCCACTTTTTTGTAGATAGGTGCTTGAAACCTCTAGAGAAGGGCTTTCTTATGCGCGGAATATGGTGGTGCGCTTTTTATTAAGGTTCTAAATTTTTTAGGGGGTCTTTCCCCATTTTTTCGAAAATCAAACAACTCTTTTCAGGTGCTTAACTTTTGATGGAAAAGATTAAACTTGATGAAACTTATTTTTTTTAAATCAAAATTAAAATCTGATTCTTTTGATGTATCTATTGGTATCAAAATTTCGTTTTTTAGAGTTTCGGTTACCATTGAGCCGGGTCGCTCCTTACTTACAGTTCGTTACCACGAACTGTTTGATACAATTAGCCGAAGATTGGCAAGACACTCCCGTAAAATTAAGGGTCTTTTGCAATGTGAATTTCCCGTCAAGCCCTCAAATATAATTTACCTTCCATATATTCCAAAAGTCACTACAAGTTTAAAAAAAGTTTGAACACAAAATAATTTTTATTTTTTATTTACGAATAATTTTAAAATCATGAATTTCTTCAACTCTGTCAAAGATATACCACCAATTAGTTACCAGCGTGGGGTTTCGCAAATGCATTGTTACTGTGGCCATTTTTATGTTGGTAGAACCCATCGAAACTTAGAAAAGCACCTGTAGCAGCGCATATATGACATAAATGATGCTTTAAATTCTAAAAGAGGAAATAATTCTTTTGGTTCTGCTTTAAGCGGTCACATATATGATAACCCTAGTCATAAAATGCTTTTTGAAGAAACTTGCCTTATTAGCAATGATTTAGGCATAAAACAGGTTGTTCGAGAGGCAATTGAAATTAAGATCAAAATAGACAGTAATATTTCTTTAAATAGAGATTTGGGGGAATATTCGCTTAATGCCCTATACACAAACTTAATTAAAAATGATTTGATTAAAAATGATTAAAAATGAAAAAACTAATTTTATCAAAAAACCAGTAAATTACTCCACTCAACCTGTTACGAATAGACTATCTAGGCTGGCTGCCAAGAAGGCGAGATTAGCTCTAAGATCTTGTCTGTAAGTATTTTTATTCCATTTGAATGAATTGTTGTTTTTCCACTTCGCTTGCTGTACCAATCCTGGTTGAACTTCCTTGAAGTAATGATATTAGGGCTGTTTTTAAAAGATTTTTTTTTTTTAAACCTTTCAGTTTTAATGATTTAATTTTAATGTAAGTTTCTTTTATATTGTTTTTTATTCTCTTTGTTTGTTTTGCTGAGGACGGCCCTTAGATATATGTTTAAAATATTAATTTAAAGTTGCGTTCCACTGTCTTGTATAAAAATTTCCCTGTTGTTCTAATTATTGTTTATGATGGAAAGGCAGTGTGGTCTTCGTCGCTATTGATGATTATTATATGTCTTTTTCATTTGTGCTAAGGGGCCAAAAGTGTTACTCTACAGAATAGTAGCAAAAGTATTGCTCAGGTTGTGGTACTAGACCTTAATATTTAGCCTATCCTTTTTACTTCATGCTTTTCAACAGTTCGGGGTGACGGACTGTAAGTAAAAAGCAAGTCGGCCCAAAAGTAACCAAAACTCTAAGATCAGAATTTCAATAACAACATATACATCAAAAGAATTGTCTATTTCTGTTATACAGAATTCATTAACTTTCATGTTACCCTTGAAAGCCACGAGTCAGTGAAAATATGCCTGATTTTCGAAGGAAAGACACCCCCAACAAGTCAAAGAATCTTAACGAGGAATCTTAACACTATCAGATTCAGCGTAACACTACCGTAGAGGTTTCAACTGGTTTCAATGCAACTGAACCACCGTGTAACTGAACCCCAAGCAACTGATCCACTGTAACTGAACCACCGTGCAACTAAACCACCATGTAGCTGAACCACCATGCAACTGAAACACCATGCAACTGAACCCTCGTGCAACTGAACCCCCGTGTAACTGAGCCCTCGTGCAATTGAACCCCAGTTAACTATGCCCTAGTGCAAGTCAAACCCCGTGTAAATCAACCCCATACAACTAAACCCCCTGTAATTGAACCCCCGTGCAACTGAACCCTCGTGCAGCTGAACCACCAAGCAACTGAACCACCGTGCAACTGAACCAACGTGCAACTGAACCCTCGTGTAACTGAACTCTCGTGCAACTCAACCACCGTACTTACATTGGGTAAAACATAAGTTCGACTTTGTACCGTGTTCAACCTTCTTGGAATTGTTTGCTTATTAAAGTTACAACATAAATGATTGTAAAGATGATTAATAAAAAACCTCTATCTTGTTGTCACAAAAACAAAGAAATCGGACTTCACAAACTCTTAAAGCCAGATTTATTTCTCCTTTTTTTATGCCTGTTAATGGGGGTTCCCTTCATCCTGTCACTGTCTACGGGTCTAGGCGTCTACCCCCCCCTCTTCCATGGAAAAACCCTCCCCTGGACAACACCCCCTCGCGGAGAATTTGGTTTTCCAAATTGGAATATTTTATTTGGGTTCTGTTAGTTTAGCTGAGAAGTGGTAAGGAAAGTGGAAAAGAGGAATTTATATGTAAGTCTTGCCCCCCCCCCCCCCGTCGGTGCAAAAATCTTCTTCTCGTTAAAAATCCTCAAGAGACTCTCTCCCCTTCAGAAAACTCCCACGCGAAAAATGTCCGTATGTTTCCTAATAACAATCACTATCTATAAGCAATGGACAAATTACAAAACTCTGATTGTTTTGTAGCTAGGGAGAGAGGGGGATACCTCAAAGGGTGCATTTTAATGCCAAAACATCTTAACTCTCATTGAGCCTTGGGATAAATATAGAGTTAGCTCTAGGAGAGAGACGAGAGGAGGATGGAGGTAGAAATTAGTTATAATCCCAGGCAGTTCTAGTCTTTTTTTTTATAAGTCGAAAGGGATTGGATACCAACCAACCGCAAGGGGTATTTTCCGGGGAGAGATTTTTCACGAGGACGTATTTTCCAGGGGAGGGGTATTTCCCACGAGCTGCTATTTCCCAGATGTATTTTCCAGTGGAGGTGTTTTTATTGGAGGGAGGGGGCTGGTTGGCCTCCAATCACTTTTTACTTTTAAAAAGGGCACTCAAACTTTCAATTTCCAATCGAACAATAAAACATGATTAATAAACGTGATTAACAAAAACCCCCATTGTTTTTGGGGCAAGGACTGTAGGTTATTGCAAGTTACCCATTGTTAAAATTTAAGGATTTTATAGAAGGGATGGTCGTACAAACTTTGGAGAAGACTCATTCGATCGGAAATTGAAATTTCAAGTTCAATTTTGAAGAATCAAAGGAGGACAATCAGCCTCTCTCTTCTAACCGCCATTTTCCCCCAAAGACATCCGATCAAAATTAAAAAAAAATCAAAATAGTCTAAAGGTCAAATAACCATGCCTCTGGGGTTAACAGCCCCACCAGCAGCTCCTGGAGCAAGGGCTGTAAATGAAGCTAGTTACTCAATGTTAACAAGTAAAGTCTTAATAAAAAATACTTTTGTATGAAATGGGGGGGGGGGGGCTCAGACGACTGAAAGTGAAAAGTTCCAGTGCACATTTTAAGAGTTAAAAGTGATCGAAGGGCTTTCACCCCACCCTCTTTGTTCCCCTAATACATCCGACCGAAAAATTTTGAGATGACCATTTTACTTAAAACAGATAAAAGGTTAAATAACTATGCCTCCAGGGTTCACAACCCCTAGCCCCTGGTGCAAGGGCTGTAAGTTATGCCAGTTGCCGATTGTTAACATACAAGGTGTTTTTTTTATCAAGAAAAGAGGGCAAATTTGATCCTATAAATAAAAAAAAAAATATGGGGCCTTAAGGTTAAACCTCAGAGAACCAGTAAAATGAGGGTCATTCATAACTTAGAGACATTTTTTCCTTTATCGACGGTGAAAAGGATATACAAGCAATATCTGCAACTAACAGTGGCATCTGTCACCATACCGTTTGGAAAATGTCGTTTAAACTTGCTGGCTATGTTGAAGGGATATTGAAAAAAAAGGCTGGAATGCAACCAGTCCACCTCCCATATTCTTTTTAGCTGCAATCTCCTCAAAGACATCTGATCAAATTCGTTATCTAGATTCACAAAGGTCAAATATTTTAAACACATATATTTATTACTTAACGTCCAGAAAGGTCTGATTCGTCGGAAGAAAAGAGAAATAAATCAGCTTTAATGGTTTGTGACATCGAATCTTCTTCTTTTTTTGCACAAATAAAACAAAGCTTTTTTATGAATGATCTGGACAGGCGTTTATATCATGACTTTAAGAAACAAGCAATTCCAGCAAGGTTGAACAGGTAAAAATTATAACTTGTGTTTTATCCAACGATATTGCCTCATATTTGTAGAATACTGAAAAACTGAGTTCAGTGGTTCAGTTGCACAATGGTTCAGTTACACGAGGGTTCAGCCGCAAGGTGGTTCAGTTGCACGGTGGTTCAGTAGCATTGTGGGTCAGTTCCACGGTGGTTCAGTTGCACGGTGGATCAGTTGCACGGTGGTTCAATTGCACAATTGTTTAGTCGCACGGTGGTTCAGTTGCACGGGGGTTCAGTTACACAGGGTTCAGTTAAATGGGGTTGAGTTGCACAGGGTTTAGTTGCCCGGTGGTTTAGTTAAATGGGGCTCAGTTGCCTCGTGGTTCAGTTATACGAGGGTTCCGTTGCAGAGGGGTTCGGTTATACAGGGGTTCAGTTGCACGATGGTTCAGCTAAACGGTGGTTCAATTACAGGGGTTCAGTTGCTTGTAGTTCAGTTACACGGTGGTTCACCCACACTGTTTCAACATCCCATCTGCAAAAATGTGAAATTTTGCATTTTTTCCCAAAAAAAAAAGATCATGAATGCGTATTTATGTGTTTGTTTTTGCGTTTTCCAGGGGTGATCGTATTGAACCAATGGTCCTAGAAGATCGGAAGAGGGTTCATTCAAATGGAAAGTGCTATGCCCTTTTTAAGTGACCAAAAATTTCTGAAATTCCATATATGAGGGGAGCTGCCCTTCCTTAATACCTCGCTCTTTACGCTAGAGCGACTCTGGAAACACAAGGGCTTATTAGCATCAGAAGCTTTTTTAAAGTGAAAAAAAAATTTTTAGCGTGAAGAGCGAGGTATTGAGGAGAAGGTAGCTACCCTCATATATGGAGTAATTTTAAGTTTTAGTGTTGCTCCTTACTTTTAGTTCAAAAACTTGTTTTTTTTTATTCAATACTACTCAAAAAAAATAAATAAAGTTGAATAAATTTGTGTGAGTTAGCCTTCTATCCATTTTTACGATCTTTGGTTAAATGTGATTATCCCTGAAGAGAACTGCAAAAAAATCTATGAGGGATAGGGTATTAAAATTAAAAAAAAAATCAAGTCATTATTTTTTTATTTTTTAAAGGGGCGGTGAACCTTTCAACTTATGGTGACTATATAGTCGCGTGATATTTGACTGTATTGTTCCATTTAATGATTAAAAGCTTTACTAGGGGTTGCCGCCCAATCAGCACCATCATATAACGTTTAGTCTAATTATGTTCCTTTGAATGAAGGGAAGATTTTAGTAATTTTTATCATTCTCAAAACTGACAAGAAGCATTGACTTAAAGTTTATGGGGAGGGGAGAATGTGGTTCTAAAATGCTGAAAACAGTAAACTCCTCCGAATATCCTTCAAATTATTCACTGGGGTGGAGTTTATTCCGACGAACCATGGCTTTGGGGGGATGTCCCTTACGCCTCCATTGAGGCAATCGTAAGAATATTGTATTACATTTCTCACGCAAAATTTAACCAATAAGGGAACTGTCTCAACACCAACAACAATACTTAACACTTGGTATAAAAATATTCCTTCATGTGAACGGTGGTTAGGAAGAAAATTGCCCTCATCTTTAAATGGTTTGAACTATTTCTGGCACCAATATATAAAACTTGGGCCGAAGAATAAAATTTTTGAGGCCTAAGACAACA
Organism: Artemia sp. Qi Xiang Cuo; assembly: GCF_049724085.1. Lineage (NCBI taxonomy): Eukaryota > Metazoa > Arthropoda > Branchiopoda > Anostraca > Artemiidae > Artemia > Artemia sp. Qi Xiang Cuo. Next base: position 21,971,153 of record NC_142807.1, on the reverse strand, counting down.
CCCCTGCCCATTGATATTTCTCTACTGTTCACATCCCTCTAAAAAAAAATTTGAGAACAAATAACTCTCAAGAAAAATGGACTAAGTCCAGAGCGAAGCAGCTCAATTAGTTTAAGTTTTCAAATGATTGTCTGTAATATGATTTTATTTTATATCGAATATATTTATGGTTATGAACGGAATGTGCCATCCTGCCACCGCATTTCATCAGAAATAGTGAGATTTTGTACAAAGATTTTGAATGGTTTCAATCTGATTGGCTCTCTGAGCATTTTCGCTAAATGGCACTTGGCCGTGTTTGGACCAAAAGTGTTGTTTCACAGCATAAAATTATAGGCCAAAGGAAAGAACGATGTTGGCACAATGTATTATTTTTATTTTTTCTTTTAGACCAGGGCACTTCATATCGAAGGAGTTGTCGTAGAAACTTCGAAAAGGGCTCATTCGATTGGAAATTAGAAGGGTTTGTGCCCTTTTTAATAGCCGAAAGTGATTGGAAAGCAACTAACACCCCTTCCACGCCCGCCATTTCTCCAAACACATCCAATCAAAATTTTGCGATTACAATTTTGTTCGACGTTTTTGAAAGGTCTCGGAATTAACTAATTGAGGATGAACCCCCCCCACAGCCTTCAGGGCAAGGGTGTTAAGCCATGCCTAGGGGGCAAAAAAGGTGTTTATTGAAAGTTTTGTCGTAAGAACTTTAAAAATGGCTCATTCTTTTGAAAATTGAAAGGGTTATTACCCCCCCCCTCCCCTTAGCCCTCAGGACAAGGGTAGTAAGTTATGCTCTTGGGGGATATAAGGATTTTATAGAAAGTTTTGTCGTAGAAGCTTCAAAAAGGGCTCATTTGATTGGAAATTGAGAAGACTAGTGGCTTTTTTATTAGTCGAAAGTAGTAAGAGGACAATTGACCCAACCCCCACGCCCATCATTTCCCCAAACAGTTCCATTCAAAATTTTGAGATAACCATTTTGTTCAACGTATTTGAAAGGTCTGGAAATTATGTCTTTGAGGATAACAGATCCCTCCAGCCCTCGGGGCAAGGGTTGTGAGTTATGCCCTGGGGGCATATACGGTTTTTTTTTCAAACAAACGGTGGTTATATAAACTTCGAAGGGGGCTCATTGGATTGGTAATCAGACACTCTAGTGCTCTTTTTAAGAGTCAAAGTAATCGGACGGCAGCTACCCCCCCCCCACACACACACACGCACGTCGTATTGTCTCAAAATGCATCTAATAGTAATCTTGAGATAGCCATTCTATTCTAAATAGTCTAAATATCATATAACAAGGCTTTTGGGGTTGAAACAAATCCCAGAGTTTAGGGGCAAGGGTTGTAAGTAATGCCCAAGGGGTATTTAAGGTTTTTATGGAAAGGATGATTGCAAGGGCATAACTTACAACCCTTTCCCTGAGAGCTGTAGGGGGAGGGGGATTATAGTAGAAAGGGGGGTGCTACTCGTGACAGGACCACGTGGTTTATGGTTTTCTCACTGAGAATGAAAAAACAGGAATTTTCTCACTTGGAAAAACAGGAATTTTCTCACATTTATGTCTGTTTTTATGGACGGTTATGTGTTGGTTGATTTATTTGATGCTTTTCATGGTTGTAAACATCAAATTATGGTTGTTTTATGGTTTTGTCAGTGAGAATGTAAAAACAGAAACTTTCTCACATTTATGTCTGTTTTTATGGATGGTTATGTGTGTTGGTCGATTTATTTGATGTTTTTCATGGATGGTTATGGATGATTTATGTCTGTTCGTTGTCAGTCTGAATGGACATGCTCGACGCGAATGTTATGAGATTGTTAGGCGAACCTAACCTGAGAACTTGATTTACATAATCGGCGGGGAAATTATTGATTCACGAAGGGGGAATCAAGAAACATTATGGATTCTTTGATCTTTAGGCGAACCTAACCTGATAACTTGATTTACATAATCAGCGGGGAATTTATTGATTCACGAAGGGGGAATTAAGAAACATTATGGATTCTTTGATCTTTAGGTAAACCTAACCTGAGAAATTGATTTACATAATCGGCGGGGAAATTATTTGTTCACGAAGGAGGAATTAAGAAACATTATGGCTTCTTTAATCTTAGGTCTGTGGGATGAACGTTCTTTATGTCAGAGAAAAAAATTAATATTCTATTTTGAAATAGGGCTTCATTGATCGTTAGTGTCAGGAATTATAAATGACATCACTTGTTATCTTGGAATTATGCGGGAGTCTAAAGAGATAGAAATTCTATTTTTAAATACGGCTTCACTGAGCTTTAAGTCGGAGAGATAAATTGATATTGTAACGAAACCTTAATAGTTTAGCTAGGAAAATTTATGAGATGAAGAGATTAACGTAGGAAAGGGTTTCCTAGAAATTTGAAATGTGAAAGCACAGAGATGCCAAAAAACAAAAAGAACACACAGAAATTACTTTTAGGGGATTATTTGGGCGAAACGGTTTTAGACAGCTTATGGAATTATTTCGGCGAAACAGTTAGAGACATTTTAAAAGATGATTTAAAAGATGATTTTAGAAGAGGTTTTGACTGTGGTCGTTATAATACACAAGTTGTATTTGAACAGCGTTCTGAGGTCCCCTACCCCAACCCCAAACGACCCCGATCACCCTACCCCGATACAAAGGGTTCTAATCCCCAAACCCCAAACCAGAAGGAACCCCCCGGTCCCCAAAGCTTCCCAGGGCTCCCAAAGGGCCCCCGGACTCCCAAAGACCCTCACCCGGTCCCCAAAATTCCACCGGACCCCAAAGACCCTTCCCCGGTCCTCAAAGAACCCCCAGGCTCCCAATGGGCCACCGGACCCCCAAAGGCCCTCCCCGGACCCCAAAGGCCCTCCCCCAGTCCCCAAAGGTCCACAGGACTCCCAAAAGGGCCACCCAGCCCTCAAGGGCCCCCGGATCCCCAAACGCCCTCCCGAGTCCCCAAAGAGCCCCCAAGCCCCCCCCCACCCCCCATTTTTTTGCCACCCCCCACCCATTTTGTAATACTTTTTAATTTGCGCATTTTGAGACAAAAGGATCCCCATCCCCCCAACTTTTGGCTCCCCCTTCCACCATTAGTGTTTTGTCGTGGTTTACCATGTCACAGTTACATTCTCTTGATTTTTCAAAGCTCATTTTGGATTTCTTTCGTTGAAATGCAAGAGTTGGAATATTTCAGTAGTGTTTTGTTGTGCTTTATACTGTCACAGTTACATTCTCTTAATTTTTCAAAGTTCATTTTGGTTTTCTTTCGTTGTAATGCAAGAGATCGAATATTTCAGTAGTGTTTTGTTGTGGTTTACCTTGTCACACTTACATTCTCTTATTTTTTCAAAGTTCATTTGAACTTCTTTCGTTGAAATGTAAGAGTTGGAATATTTCAGTAGTGTTTTGTCATGGTTTACCGTGTCACAGTTACATTCTCTTAATTTTTCAAAGTTCATTTTGAATTTCTTTAGTTGAAATGCAAGAGTTCGAATATTTCAGTAGTGTTTTGTTATGGTTTACCTTGTCACAGTTACATTTTCGTGATTTTTCAAAGTTCATTTTGAATTTCTTTCCTTGAAATGCAAGAGTTGGAATATTTCAGTAGTGTTTTGTTGTGGTTTACCTTGTCAGAGTTATGTTCTCTTGATTTTTCAAAGTTCATTTCGAATTTCTTTAATTGAAATGCAAGAGCAGGAATATTTCAGTAGTGTTCTGTCGTGGTTTACCTTGTCAGAGTTACATTCTCTTGATTTTTCAAAGTTCATTTGAATTTCTTTCATTGAAATGCAAGAGTTGGATTATTTCAGTAGTGTTTTGTTGTGCTTTACCTTGTCACAGTTACATTCTCTTAATTTTTCAAAGTTCATTTGAATTTCTTTAGTTGAAATGTGAGAGTTGGAATATTTCAGTAGTGCTTTGTCGTGGTTTACCTTGTCACAGTTACATTCTCTTGATTTTTCAAAGTTCATTTCAAATTTCTTTCATTGAAATACAAGAGTTGGACTATTTCAGTAGTGTTTTGTCGTGGTTTACCATTTCAAAGTTACATTCTCTTGATTTTTCATAGTTTATTTTGGATTTCTTTCGTTGAAATGCAAGAGTTGGAATATTTCAGTAGTGTTTTGTCATTGTTTACCATGTCAGAGTTATATTCTCTTGATTTTTCAAAGTTCATTTTGAATTTCTTTCATTGAAATGCAAGAGTTGGAATATTTCAGTAGTGTTTTTTCGTGGTTTACCATGTCACAGTTACATTCTCTTGATTTTTCAAAGATCAATTTGGTTTTCTTTCGTTGAATTGCAAGAGTTGGAATATTTCAGTAGTGTTTTGTTGTGGTTTGCCTTGTCACAGTTACATTCTCTTGATTTTTCAAAGTTCATTTTGGTTTTCTTTCGTTGAAATGCAAGAGTTGAATTATTTCAATAGTGTTTGTCATGGTTTACCTTGTCATAGTTACATTCTCTTGATTTTTCAAAGATCATTTTGAATTTCTTTCATTGAAATGCAAGAGTTGGAATATTTCAGTAGTTTTTTGTTGTGGTTTAACTTGTCACAGTTACATTCTTTTGATTTTTTCAAAGTTCATTTGAATTTCTTTCGTTGAAATGCAAGAGTTGGAATATTTCAGTAGTATTTTGTCGTGGTTTACCTTGTCATAGTTACATTCTCTTAATATTTCAAAGTTCATTTTGAATTTCTTTCGTTGAAATGCAAGAGTTAAAATATTTCAGTAGTATTTTATCGTGGTTTACCATGGCACAGTTACATTGTCTTAATTTTTCAAAGTTTATTTTGAATTTCTTTCATTGAAATGCATGAGTTGGATTATTTCAGTAGTGTTTTGTCGTGGTTTACCATGTCACACTTATACTCTCTTGATTTTTCAAAGCTCATTTTGGATTTCTTTCACTGAAATGCAAGAGTTGGATTATTTCAATAGTGTTTTGTTGTGGTTTACCTAGTCACAGTAACTTTCTCATAATTTTTCCAAGTTTATTTTGAATTTCTTTCGTTGAAATGCAAGAGTTGGATTATTTCAGTAGTGTTTTGTTGTGGTTTACCTCGGCACAGTTACATTCTCTTGATTTTTCAAAGTTCATTTTGGAATTTCTTTCTTTGAAATGCAAGAGTTGGAATATTTCAGTAGTGTTTTGTCATAGTTTACCTTGTCACACTTACATTCTATTGATTTTTCAAAGTTTATTTTGGATTTATTTCATTGAAATGCAAGAGATGGAATATTTCAGTAGTGTTTTGTCGTGGTTTACCTTATCACAGTTACATTTTCTTTATTTTTCAGTTCATTTTTGGATTTCATTCATTGAAATGCAAGAGTTGGAATATTTCAGTAGTATTTTGTCGTGGTTTACCTTGTCACTGTTAGATTCTCTTAATTTTTCAAACTTCATTTTGAATTTTTTTCATTGAAATGAAAGAGTTGGAATATTTAAGTAGTGTTTCGTTGTGGTTAACATTGTCACAATTACATTCTCTTAATTTTTCAAAGTTCATTTTGAATTTCTTTCATTAAAATGCAAGAGTTGGAATATTTCAGTAGTGTTTTGTCATGGTTTACAATGTCACAGTTACATTCTCTTTGATTTTTCAAATTTATTATGGATTTCTTTTGTTGAAATATGTTTTGTTATGCTTTACCTTGACACAGTTACATTTTCATGATTATTCAAAGTTCATGGGGATTTCTTTCGTTGAAATGCAAGATTTGGACTATTTCAGTAGTGTTTTGTTGTGATTTACCTTGTCACAGTTAGATTCTCTTAATTTTTCAAAGTTCATTTTGGAATTTCTTTCATTGAAATGCAAGAGTTGGAATATTTCAGTAGTGTTTTGTCATGGTTTACCATGTCACAGTTACATTCTCTTGATTTTTCAATGTTCATGATGGATTTCTTTCGTTTAAATGTGTTTTTCTATGCTTTACCTTGACACAGTTACATTTTCTTGATATTTTTCAATTTCATTGGGATTTCTTTCGTTGAAATGCAAGAGTTGGATTATTTCAGTAGTGTTTTGTTGTGGTTTACCTTCTCACAGTTACATTCTCTTGATTTTTCAAAGTTCATTTTGGATTTACTTTCATTGAAATGCAAGAGTTGGAATATTTCAGTAGTGTTTTGTTGTGGTATACCTTGTCACAGTTAGACTCTCTTAATATTTCAAAGTTTATTTTGATTTTTTTTCATTGAAATGCAAGAGTTGGATTATTTCAGTAGTGTTTTGTCATGGTTTCCCATGTCACAGTTACATTCTTCTGATTTTTCAAAGTTCATTATGGATTTCTTTCGTTGAAATATGTTTTTCTATTATTTAACTTGAAAAAGTTACATTTTATTGATTTTTAAATGTTCATACGGATTTCTTTCGTTGAAATGCAAGGGATGGAATATTTCAGTAGTATTTTGTGTTGTTATTTACCATGTCACAGTTACATTCTCTTGATTTTTCAATGTTCATGATGGATTTCTTTCGTTGAAATGTGTTTTTGCTATGCTTTACCTTGACACAGTTACATTTTCTTGATTTTTCAATTTCATTGGGATTTCTTTCGTTGAAATGCAAGAGTTGGATTATTTCAATAGTGTTTTGTTGTGGTTTACCTTGTCACAGTTACATTCTCTTGATTTTTCAAAGTTCATTTCGGATTTACTTTCATTGAAATGCAAGGGATGGAATATTTCAGTCGTGTTTTGTTGTGTTTTTCCTTATCACAACTAGATTATCTTTATATATCAAATTTCATTCTGAATTTCTTTAATTGAAATGAAAGAGTTGGATTATTTAAATATTGTTTTTTATTTTTTTCAAATGTAAAAGTTACATTATTTTTATTATTAAAAGTTAATTATGGATTTATTTAGTTGAAATGTGTTTTTCTTTGATTTACCTTGACACAATTACATTTTCTTGATTTTTCAATGTTCATACGGATTTCTTTCGTTGAAATGCCAGAATTGGAATATTTCAGTAGTGTTTTGTTGTTGTTTACCTTGTCACAGTTACATTCTCATGATTTTTCAAAGTTCATTTTGGATTTCTTTCGTTGAAATGGAAGAGTTGGAATATTTCAGTAGTGTTTTGTCGTTGTTTACCTTGTCACAGTTGCATTCTCTTGATCTTTCAAAGTTCATTATGAATTTCTTTTTTTTTGAAGTGCAAGAGTCAGATTAGGTTAGGTTTTTTGAAGAAGCGCAAAATGTTCAAGTTCTCTTTTGAATTTTCTTAAAGAAAAGAAAAAAGCTATAGTCCAATTCTAATTTTTTCCAAAGAAAGTAAAAAATCTCCAACCTTTTAATAAACATTCTAAGCGTTTGACATGCTAACATATCCTAAAATAATGGAAATATAACAAATTAATGTATAATATATTTTTAATGAAATAACAACATGTAGCATATTAACAAAAAATATGTTTCAGATATTTTTATACATTATTAAAGTTGTTGAACAGCGTTGGACATTTTGAATCTCTTCCATAAAATAATTTATCATGTTTTCTTTTTATACTAGTGCTACTTACTTCTCTTAGTTAATAAACAGTAGAATGATCATTCATCCATTTTGTGTCATAGGCAATTTTTACAGGGGTGTCACCTACTGACCCAGTCTGTATTTTTTGTTTAGTATTATTTGATTCATTGACTAAATGATCTATAGTAGTAATAATGCTCACTTATGCTTCATTTTCCATCAATTTATCATTATAATCATTGATGATATTGTATTCCAATGCCCTTTTTATTTTGCCAGCGATTTCACCGTCTATTCTCACACTGTGTTTACACAGTTAACAGTTCTGGCAGGTAGACATGATATGATTTAGTACACTAGTGCAGCAGTAGGCCTTTCTTTTCCTCTTTGCTTTCATTTGAATAGTAATACCAGAACGATGGGAATAGGATCTCTCAATAGGCATCGTGTTACCAGAACCATTAGCAAGAAGATGACCATCTTCATCAAATGTTAGTTTTAAGTTGGCATTCTCCTTTAGCACTATCATCTCGGGTGCTCTCACTTTCGCATATCCACCTTGGGCAATGTTGAATGATTTCGATATTCCAAAGAAATTTAGCTTTTCACTATCATGACAACGCACACATACATTTCAAATTAGATCTCCTTTAATGCTTGTTTAATATTTTAAATAACTATCTATGTCGGAATTCAACACAACGATGATTTTCTCGTGTGTACAGACTTTCGTTGAATAATTCATTTTCAATTTTTTTCTAAGTATGGCACAAGGTGTTTATACTGCCAAAGTGTGAAAGTTACTCATTTAATACCTACATTTAACTAGGTAGTGTCGATAAATCGCCTGAGAACATCACTGAGACAGCCGCATAGTATCTATGACCAATCATAGAGTATAACTGATACAGCCATATGAATAAATATTAATAAATAAATAAAAACATTTCTCCATGTTTAGGTTAGGTTGGATTAGGTTAGCTTATCATGAGTCCCCCCCCCCAAAGGCCACCCCCCAAGGATCCCCGGAGAGCCCCCTCCCTCCCACCCTCTCCCCTTTCCCACTACATAGAAATACAAAAACCATAGGTTAGATTAGGTTAGGTTAGGCTAGATTAGGTTAGGTTAGCCTATGTACGCGCGCGTACATAGAACATTTTGCGCTTCTTCAAAAAACCTAACCTAATCTTGAATGGATTAAGGAAGGGAAAGAACGGATTAAGGAAGAATGGATTAAGGAAGGGAAAGAACGAGCAAAAGAGGATAGGACTCTCCTCCTTATAACGTTGGAAAATCAACATAGGAGGTAAGCAAAACTAGAGTCCAAGAAATTCCAATTTCTGTGTTACTTATTTTATAAACTCCGTGCTTAAGTTCCTCGAAACGCTAACCGTGGAAAGGGTATACAGCTAATAAAGGCTCCACTCCTTGTTTTGGGGTTTTCCACCTTAAACCCATCTATTCTAAGTTTATTCCACCAATTTTATGCTTCTGGGAAGACACTCAGTTGAGTTCTTTAATTTAATTAATCGTAGATTATTTTATTCTTTTACAATGTTGGTTTTCAGAGAGACCAAGCCTTAACAAAAAGGAAGTATAAATGCAAAATTATAAGACCCACAACCAAATGAAGCAAAATCTAACAAGAATCTTGAGTTATTTACAAGGGTGATCACAGGTCTAACTAATTTTATTTAGATCATGTATCTCTTAATTAATCAAAACAAATCCAAGGGGCTACCTTAAATTATCCGCAAGACATAAACTTCTATCAAACCAAATAGGCAGGTTTCCAAAAGGGAAAGTACCTCTCTAACTAAAGTTAGGGCCAAAAAGGGGCTCAGGGGATTCAATTCATAACTTATTTCAAAAGAGACGTATGATATTTTGGGTTTAGACCAATTGATGAAAAGGGTTTACAGTTTTATAATTTAATTTGAATATTACATTCAAAGAAATTTAGACAGGCAGGTGGTTGCTATTATACTAGGTAAAGAAAAGCTTACTTACTCAGTTCCTTCCTTTCCAACTAGCTCCAGTGACAAGTCGACCCTCATCTTCTCTCGAACTTTGTGTGTTATTTGCTTAGCGCTGTTTTAGTTCTTAACTGTCATTTGCTCGAGACTAGTTTTTGTCTCGGCCCTTCTTTGAATTTGGGCCATTCACAGCCTTTATTGGAAATGTATGTGTGCGTTGTCATGATAGTGAAAAGCTAAATTTCTTTGGAATATCGAAATCATTCAACATTGCCCAAGGTGGATATGCGAGAGTGAGAGCACCCGAGATGATAGTGCTAAAGGAGAATGCCAACTTAAAACTAACATTTGATGAAGATGGTCATCTTCTTGCTAATGGTTCTGGTAACACGATACCTATTGATAGATCCTATTCCCATCGTTCTGGTATTACTATTCAAATGAAAGCAAAGAGGAAAAGAAAGGCCTACTGCTGCACTAGTGTAATCAATCATATCATGTCTACCCGCCAGAACTGTTACCTGTGTAAACACAGTGTGAGAATAGATGGTGAAATCGCTGGCAAAATAAAAAGGGCATTGGCATACAAGTTCATCAATGATTATAATGATAAATTGATAGAAAATGAAGCGTAAGTGAGCATTATTACTGCTATAGATCATTTAGTCAATGAATCAAATAATGCTAAACAAAAAATACAGACTGGGTCAGTTGGTGACACCCCTGTAAAAATTGCATTTGAAACAAAATGGATGAATGATTATTCTACTGGTTATGAACTAAGAGAAGTAAGTAACTCTAGTATAAAAAGAAAACATGATAAATTATTTCATGGAACAGATTCAAAATGTCAAACGCTGTTGAACGATGTTAATAATGTATAATAATATCTGAAACATATTTTTGTGTTAATATTCTACATGTTGTTATTTCATTAAAAATATATTATACATTACTTTGTTATATTTCCATTATTTTAGGATATGTTAGCATGTCAAACGCTTAGAATGTTTATTAAAAGGTTGGAGATTTTTTACTTTCTTTGGAAAAAATTAGAATTGGAATATAGCTTTTTTCTTTTCTTTAAGAAAATTCAAAAGAGAACATGAACATTTTGCGCTTCTTCAAAAAACCTAACATAATCTGACTCTTGCACTTCAATGAAAAAGAAATTCATAATGAACTTTGAAAGATCAAGAGAATGCAACTGTGACAAGGTAAACAACGACAAAACACTACTGAAATATTCCAACTCTTGCATTTCAACGAAAGAAATCCAAAATGAACTTTGAAAAATCATGAGAATTTAACTGTGACAAGGTAAACAACAACAAAACACTACTGAAATATTCCAACTCTTGCATTTCAACGAAAGAAATCTGTATGAACATTGAAAAATCAAGAAAATGTAACTGTGTCAAGTTCAATCATATAAAAACACATTTCAACTAAAGAAATACATCATAATCTGTTAAAAATCAGAATAATGCAACTTTGACATGGGAAACAAATACAAAACACTACAGAAATATTCCAACTCTTGCATTTCAATGAAAGAAATACAGAATGAACTTTGAAATATTAAGAGAATCTAATTGTGACAAGGTATACCACAACAAAACACTACTGAAATATTCCAACTCTTGCATTTCAATGAAAGTAGATCCAAAATGAAATTTGAAAAATCAAGAGAATGTAACTGTGACAAGGTAAACCACAACAAAACACTATTGAAATAATCCAACTCTTGCATTTCAACGAAAGACATCCCAATGAAATTGAAAAATCAAGAAAATGTAACTGTGTCAAGGTAAAGCATAGCAAAAACACATTTCAACGAAAGAAATCCATCATGAACATTGAAAAATCAAGAGAATGTAACTGTGACATGGTAAACAACAACAAAACACTACTGAAATATTCCAACACTTGCATTTCAACGAAAGAAATCCGTATGAACATTGAAAAATCAAGAAAATGTAACTGTGTCAAGGTCAAGCATAGCAAAACACAATTCAACGAAACAAATCCATTATGAACTTTGAAAAATCAAGAGAATGTAACTGTGACATTGTAAACCATGACAAAACACTATAGAAATAATCCAACTCTTTCATTTCAATGAAAAAAAATCAAAATAAACTTTGAAATATTAAGAGAATCTAACTGTGACAAGGAAAACCACAACAAAACACTACTGAAATATTCCAACTCTTGCATTTCAATGAAAGAAAATCCAAAATGAACTTTGAAAAATCAAGAGAATGTAACTGTGACAAGGTAAACCACAACAAAACACTACTGAAATAATCTAACTCTTGCATTTCAACGAAAGAAATCCCAATGAAATTGAAAAAAACCAAGAAAATGTAACTGTGTCAAGGTAAAGCATAGCAAAAACACATTTCAACGAAAGAAATCCTTCATGAACATTGAAAAATCAAGAGAATGTAACTGTGACATGGTAAACCATGACATAACACTACTGAAATATTCCAACTCTTGCATTTCATTGAAAGAAATTCCAAAATGAACTTTGAAAAATTAAGAGAATCTAACTATGACAAGGTAAATCACAACAAAACACTACTGAAATAGTCCAACTCTTGCATTTCAACGAAAGAAATCCCAATGAACTTTGAAAAATCATGAAAATGTAACTGTGTCAAGGTAAAGCATAACAAAACACATTTCAACAAAAGAAATCCATAATGAATTTGAAAAATCAAAGAGAATGTAACTGTGACATTGTAAACCATGACAAAACACTACTGAAATATTCCAACTCTTGCATTTTAATGAAAGAAATTAAAATTGAACTTTGAAAAATTAAGAGAATGTAATTGTGAGAATGTGAACCACAACAAAACACTACTGAAATATTCCAACTCTTGCATTTCAATGAAAAAAATTCAAAATGAAGTTTGAAAAATTAAGAGAATCTAACAGTGACAAGGTAAACCACGACAAAACACTACTGAAATATTCCAACTCTTGCATTTCAATGAAAGAAATCCAAAAATGAACTTTGAAAAATCAAGAGAATGTAACTGTGACAAGGCAAACCACGACAAAAGACTACTGAAATATTCCAACTTTTGCATTTCAATGAAAGAAATCCAAAATAAACTTTGAAAAATAAATAGAATGTAAGTGTGACAAGGTAAACCATGACAAAACACTACTGAAATATTCCAACTCTTGCATTTCAACGAAAGAAATTCCAAAATGAACTTTGAAAAATCAAGAGAATGTAACTGTGCCGAGGTAAACCACAACAAAACACTACTGAAATAATCCAACTCTTGCATTTCAACGAAAAAAATTCAAAATAAACTTTGAAAAATTATGAGAAAGTTACTGTGACTAGGTAAACCACAACAAAACACTATTGAAATGATTCAACTCTTGCATTTCAGTGAAAGAAATCCAAAATGAGCTTTGAAAAATCAAGAGAGTTTAAGTGTGACATGGTAAACCACGACAAAACACTACTGAAATAATTCAACTCATGCATTTCAATGAAAGAAATTCAAAATGAACATTGAAAAATCAAGACAATGTAACTGTGACATGGTAAACCACGATAAAACACTACTGAAATATTTTAACTCTTGCATTTCAACGAAAGAAATTCAAAATGAACTTTTAAATATTAAGAGAATGTAACTATGAAAAGGTAAACCACGACAAAATACTAATGAAATATTCCAACTCTTGCATTTCCACAAAAGAAATTCAAATGAACTTTGAAAAAATCAAAAGAATGTAACTGTGACAAGGTAAACCACAACAAAAAACTACTGAAATATTCCAACTCTTGCATTTCAGTGAAAGAAATCCAAAATGAGCTTTGAAAAATCAATAGAGCTTAAGTGTGACATGGTAAACCACGACAAAACACTACTGAAATAATCCAACTCATGCATTTCAATGAAAGAAATTCAAAATGAACTTTGAAAAATCAAGACAATGTAACTGTGACATGGTAAACCACGATAAAACACTACTGAAATATTTTAACTCTTGCATTTCAACGAAAGAAATTCAAAATGAACTTTGAAATATTAAGAGAATGTAACTATGACAAGGTAAACCACGACAAAATACTACTGAAATATTCCAACTCTTGCATTTCAACGCAAGAAATTCAAATGAACTTTGAAAAAATCAAAAGAATGTAACTGTGACAAGGTAAACCACAACAAAAAACTACTGAAATATTCCAACTCTTGCATTTCAGTGAAAGAAATCCAAAATGAACTTTGAAAAATCAAGAGAGTATAAGTGTGACATGGTAAACCACGACAAAACACTACTGAAATAATCCAACTCATGCATTTCAATGAAAGAAATTCAAAATGAACTTAAAAAATCAAGACAACGTAACTTTGCCAAGGTAAACCACGATAAAACACTACTGAAATATTTTAACTCTTGCATTTCAACGAAAAAAATTCAAAATGAACTTTGAAATATTAAGAGAATGTAACTATGACAAGGTAAACCACGACAAAATACTACTGAAATATTCCAACTCTTGCATTTCAACGAAAGAAATTCAAATGAACTTTGAAAAAATCAAAAGAATGTAACTGTGACAAGGTAAACCACAACAAAAAACTACTGAAATATTCCAACTCTTGCATTTCAATGAAAGAAATTCAAAATGATCTTTGAAAAATCAAGAGAATGTAACTATGACAAGGTAAACCATGACAAACACTATTGAAATAATTCAACTCTTGCATTTCAACGAAAGAAAACCAAAATGAACTTTGAAAAATCAAGAGAATTTAACTGTGACAAGGTAAACGACAACAAAACTCTACTGAAATATTCCAACTCTTGCAATTCAACGAAAGAAAACCAAAATGATCTTTGAAAAATCAAGAGAATTTAACTGTGACATGGTAAACCACGACAAAACACTACTGAAATATTCCAACTCTTGCATTTCAATGAAAGAAATTCAAAATGAACTTTGAAAAATCAAGATAATATAACTGTGACATGGTAAACAATGACATAACACTACTGAAATATTCCAACTCTTGCATTTCAACGAATGAAATCCAAAATGAACTTTGAAAAATCAAGAGAATGTAACTTTGAAATGGTAAACCACGACAAAACACTACTGAAATAGTCCAACTCTTGCATTTCAATGAAAGAAATTCGAAATGAACTTTGAAAAATCAAGAGAATGTAACTGTGACAAGGTAAACCACTACAAAGCACTACTGAAATATTCCAACTCTCACATTTCAACGAAAGAAATTCAAATGAACTTTGAAAAATTAAGAGAATGTAACTGTGACAAGGTAAAGCACAACAAAACACTACTGGAATAATCCAACTCTTGCATTTCAATGAAAGAAATTCAAATGAACTTTGAAAAATTAAGAGAATGTAACTCTGACAAGGTAAACCACGACAGAACACTACTGAAATATTCCTACTCTTGCATTTCAATTAAAGAAATTCGAAATGAACTTTGAAAAATCAAAAGAACATAACTCTGACAAGGTAAACCACAACAAAACACTACTCAAATATTCCAACTCTTGCATTTCAAGGAAAGAAATTCAAAATGAACTTTGAAAAATCACGAAAATGTAACTGTGACAAGGTAAACCATAACAAAACACTACTGAAATATTCCAACTCTTGCATTTCAACGAAAGAAATTAAAAATGAACTTTGAAAAATTAAGAGAATGTAACTGTGACACGGTAAACCATGACAAAACACTACTGAAATATTCCAACTCTTACATTTCAACGAAAGAAGTTCAAATGAACTTTGAAAAAATAAGAGAATGTAAGTGTGACAAGGTAAAACACAACAAAACACTACTGAAATATTCCAGCTCTTGCATTCAAACGAAAGAAAACCAAAATGAACTTTGAAAAATTAAGAGAATGTAACTGTGAAAGTATAAAGCACAACAAAACACTACTGAAATATTCCAACTCTTGCATTTCAACGAAAGAAATCCAAAATGAGCTTTGAAAAATCAAGAGAATGTAACTGTGATATGGTAAACCACGACAAAACACTAATGGTGGAAGGGGGAGCCAAAAGTTGGGGGGATGGGGATCCTTTTGTCTCAAAATGCGCAAATTAAAAAGTATTAAAAAATGGGTTGGGGGTGGCAAAAAGTTGGGGGGTGGGGGGGCCTGGGGACTCGGGAGGGCGTTTGGGGATCCGGGGGCCCTTGAGGGCTGGGTGGCCCTTTTGGGAGCCCTGTGGACCTTTGGGGACTGGGGGAGGGCCTTTGGGGCCCGGGGAGGGCCTTTGGGGGTCCGGTGGCCCATTGGGAGCCTGAGGGACCTTTGAGGACCGGGGAAGGGTCTTTGGGGTCCGGTAGACCTTTGGGGACCGGGTGAGGGCCTTTGGGAGTCCGGGGGCCCTTTGGGAGCCCTGGGAACCTTTGGGGACCGGGGGTTCCTTCTGGATTGGGGTATGGGGATTGGAACCCTTTGGATTGGGGTAGGGGGATCGGGGCCCTTTGGGGTTGGGGTAGGGGACCTCACAACACTGTTAAAATACAACTTGTGTATTATAACGACCACACTCAAACCCTCTTCTAAAATCATCTTTTAAATCATCTTTTAAAATGTCTCTAACTGTTTCGCCGAAATAATTCCATAAGCTGTCTAAAACCGTTTCGCCCAAATAATCCCCTAAAAGTAATTTCTGTGTGTTCCTTTTGTTTTTTGACATCTCTGTACTGTCACATTTCAAATTTCTAGGAAACCCTTTCCTACGTTAATCTCTTCATCTCATAAATTTTCCTAGCTAAACTATTATGGTTTTGTTAGAATATCAATTTATCTCTCCGACTTAAAGCTCAGTGAAGCCGTATTAAAAAATAGAATTTCTATCTCTTTAGACTCCCACATAATTCCAAGATAACATGTGATGTCATTTATGATTCCTGACACTAACGATCAATGAAGCCCTATTTAAAAATAGAATATTAATTTTTCTCTCTGACCTAAAGAACGTTCATCCCACAGACCTAAGATTAAAGAAAGCCATAATGTTTCTTAATTCCCCCTTCGTGAACCAATAATTTCCCCGCCGATTATGTAAATCAAGTTCTCAGGTTAGGTTCGCCTAAAGATTAAAGAATCCATTATGTTTCTTAATTACCCCTTCGTGAATCAATAATTTCCCCGCCGATTATGTAAATCAAGTTCTCAGGTTAGGTTCGCCTAAAGATCAAAGAAACCATAATGTTTCTTAATTCCCCCTTCGTGAATCAATAATTTCCCCGCCGATTATGTAAATCAAGTTCTCAGGTTAGGTTCGCCTAAAGATCAAAGAAACCATAATTCCCCAGGGACATAACTTGCAACCCTCGCCCTCAGGCTCTGGTAGTTTGTATCAGCCTCAAAAGCCTTGTTATGTGATATTTGACCTATTTTGAATAAAAGTACTGGGACTTATTTGATTTGAAATTGGAAGTTATAGTGCCCTTTCTAAGAGTCAAAGTGATTTGAGATCAAACAGCCTCTCCCTCCATGCTCAGCATTTGCCTTAATACCCCCAATCAAAATTTGGATATGACAATTTTATTCATCATAGTTGAAGGTTTCAGAAATTATGTCTGTGAGGAATAATCAGTAGAAAGGGGGGTGCTACTCGTGACAGGACCACGTGGTTTATGGTTTTGTCACTGAGAATGAAAAAACAGGAATTTTCTCAGTTGGAAAAACATGAACTTTGTCACATTTATGTCTGTTTCTATGGACGTTTATGTGTTGGTTGATTTATTTGATGCTTTTCATGGTTGTCAACATCAAATTATGGTTGTTTTATTGTTTTGTCAGCGAGAATGTAAAAACAAAAACTTTCTCACATTTATGTCTGGTTTTATGGATGGTTATGTGTGTTGGTCGATTTATTTGATGTTTTTCATGGATGGTTATGGATGATTTATGTCTGTTCGTTGTCAGTGTGAATGGACATGCTCGACGCGAATGTTATGAGATTGTTAGGCGAACCTAACCTGAGAACTTGATTTACATAATCGGCGGGGAAATTATTGATTCACGAAGGGGGAATTAAGAAACATTATGGTTTCTTTGATCTTAAGGCGAACCTAACCTGAGAACTTGATTTACATTATCGGCGGGGAAATTATTGATTCACGAGGGGGGAATTAAGAAACATTATGGATTCTTTAATCTTTAGTCTAACCTAACCTGAGAACTTGATTTACATAATCGGCGGGGAAATTATTGATTCACGAAGGAGGAATTAAGAAACATTATGGCTTTCTTTAATCTTAGGTCTGAGGGATAAATGTTCTTTAGGTCAGAGAGAAAAATTAATATTCTATTTTTAAATAGGGCTTCATTGATCTTTAGTGTCAGGAATTATAAATGACATCACTTGGTATCTTGGAATTATGCGGGAGTCTAAAGAGATAGAAATTCTATTTTTAAATACGGCTTCACTGAGCTTTAAGTCGGAGAGATAAATTGATATTGTAACGAAACCTTAATAGTTTAGCTAGGGAAATTTATGAGATGAAGAGATTAACGTAGGAAAGGGTTTCCTAGAAATTTGAAATGTGAAAGCACAGAGATGCCAAAAAACAAAAGGAACACGCAGAAATTACTTTTAGGGGATTATTTGGGCGAAAGGGTTTTAGACAGCTTATGGAATTATTTCGGCGAAAAAGTTAGAGACATTTTAAAAGATTATTTTAAAGATGATTTTAGAAGAGGTTTTGAGTGTGGTCGTTATAATACACAAGTTGTATTTGAACAGTGTTGTGAGGTCCCCTACCCCAACCCCAAACGACCCCGATCACCCTACCCCAATCCAAAGG
>NC_142807.1:21878732-21952335 GCF_049724085.1 Artemia sp. Qi Xiang Cuo | reverse complement strand
ACATAACCGTCCATAGAAACAGACATAAATGTGAGAAAATTCCTGTTTTTCCAAGTGAGAAAATTCCTGTTTTTTCATTCTCAGTGAGAAAACCATAAACCACGTGGTCCTGTCACGAGTAGAACCCCCCTTTCTACTGATTATTCCTCACAGACATAATTTCTGAAACCTTCAACTATGATGAATAAAATTGTTATCTCCAAATTTTGATAGGAGGTGTTAAGGCAAATGCTGAGCGTGAAGGGGGGGGGGGGTCTGTTTGATCTCAAATCACTTTGACTCTTAAAAAGGGCACTATAACTTCTAATTTCAAATGAAATAAGTCCCAGTACTTTTATTCAAAATAGGTCAAATATCACATAACAAGGCTTTTGAGGCTGATACAAACTACCAGAGCCTGAGGGCGAGGGTTGCAAGTTATGTCCCTGGGGCATTTAAGGTTCTTACGGAAGGGATGGTTGTATAAGCTTTAGAGGTGGCTCATTTTGTTGAAATTGGAAGTTCTAGTTCCCTTTTAAGAGTCAATAGTGATGGAAGTCAAGTAGCCGCCCCCCCCACACCTAACTACCCCTCTTTTCACCACACGTATCTGATTGAAATTGTGCGATGGCACTTTTATTTAAAATAGTCCAAAGAATATATAACAATGCTTCCAGGGTTAGCACAACCCCCCAGAGCCATGGGAAAGGACTTTAAGTTATGCCCTGGGGGCATATAAGGTTCTTATGCAATGGGTGGTCGCCTTAAATTCCGATGAGTCTCATTTGTTTTTAAATTGGAAGTTATAGTGCCCTTTTTAAGCGTCAAAGTGATTTGAGAGAAACCTCGCCCCCCCCCCACAACTCCTTCCTTCCCCCTCGGCACTCCCTGATAGATCCTCTACTGAGAGTCTATATACGTTTTTGAACATATTGCAAGTTGATCTCGTCCTTCCAGTCCATAGTGTCCTTTTTAGACTTAAACAAATTAAAGAATTATTACCATTGGCTCTTGATTCTATTAATTTCTCGCTATCTTTTTTTTTTTTAGAAAAAGTTTAGTTTAAGAATACGTTCAGCTAAATTGCCTCGGCCTAGAGTTTATACTGGACAATCCAGATTGTCTCCAAAAGATTCAGTAATAAAGTTTTGGAACATTCATGAAAATTATGTGGGTGCACATTCCTCTATTTCGCTTTATAAAAATAATTTAAAACTATACCTAATTGATCATTATCAATTAATATGAAGTCATGGTTGCCGGTGCTGATGCTAATTTATATTTTGGTTATTATTTGATTTGGAATGTGGGCTGTGAGTTGAATTTGGTGTCTAATTTTCTTTTTATGATGTGCAGTTTTATTGTTTATTATTATTGATTTTTTCATTACTTTTATAATATCATTTATTTTTTCTTCTAAGGGTGCCGGTTTCCGCTGTATAACTCACTTTGTAGGCACCCTCTTTAATTTTTTTTTTTTTTGTATAATGTTATAATGAGTGTTATTTGTTTGAAAATCAAAAGAACTTGAAGTTGAACTTGAGCCCCCCCGCGCTCATCATTTCCCATAAAAAATATCCAAACAAAGTTTTGAGAAGTCAGTTTTTTCAGCATTGTTGAAAGGTTCAGTAACTATACATAGTACTACTTGTTGTAGCATCAGTAGAATTATTTGCAGTATCCAAACAACCCATCTTTTCAACATCCCCTTCAACACACGATGAAATTTTTAACTAAATACCATCAACCGCTTTTGAAGCATTGCTGATACGTCCTCTTGACAACCTATATGGGCATAGTGTGATTCGATTTATTTCAATACAGTGCCCAAAATTTTTGCCTTAATACCCTCAGGTTTATTAGTTGTAGTAGTAGCACCAGTAAATATAGTAGTGGCAGTACGAGTACAGTTAATAGTAGTAATAAAAATAGTAGCAGTAGTTGTAGGAGTAGAAGCATTAGTATTATGATGCAAATATTGTCTTTTGGTTAGTTCAACATCCCCCACAACAAGCGTTGTAAGTTTTAATTTCACAAACGAAACTGTTCCTAAGATTTTGCTGATATGCCCTTTGGATAACCTGCATACGGATGACAGTTTGTCATCCGTACAACAGAAATATTCTCTGAAGATTTCACCTTCATACCTTAGTCTACTATTTGTGTCATGATTTTCAAAAAATTTTATGTTGTTAAAAATTGCTGAAAAAGTTTCCCCAGCATAATGATAGCAGGCCAAACTATAAATCCTTAAAGGAACAAACTATTATTTTCTTTTTCCCTGAAAAAGGACTATGTCAATATAAAACGAACAGAAATTAATGAAAGAAACTTTTTCCACAAAATAAGTTTTTCGAAAAAAAGGAAAGAACTCAATTAAATCAGAAATGAACAAAAATAGAATCAAATAATCTACAAAACATGCAACTCCCACAAATCAGTCGCCTATCACTAAAATAAATGAAACCCAAAACGAACAGAAAGTAAAATAAATAACAGAGCCAAACTCAAAACGAGCAGAAATTAATTTGAGTAGGGTTCAAAACCCCTATGCTTTCTAAAAGCCAGAATATAATTTGTACTTGACTGAAACAAATTCTTATAAATGTTTTCAACTTTATAACATTAGGAAATCAAAATTAATTAAGATTCTAAGGAAAAAATATCAGCCTATATTTATTAAACTGACAATGCACATTCATTTGAATTTTTTTTTAGTAAAGTAAAAATTATATTCTATTACTAACTATTACGTATATGAGGGAGTTTGCCCCTTGCTCTTTACGCTAGATTTCGAATTTTTTTCCAATTCTTTAAGAATGACCCTTAAAACACAAAGGCTGTTTAATTATAATAGATAGCTCTTTTTAAAGTACTAAAAAAAAACCTTAGCGTAAAGAGCGAGGCATTGACTAGGGGGCAAACTCGCTCATATATGTAATAATTTGTAATAGAATATAATTTGTACTTTACTTATTATTTATTCTTAAAATAATAAGTATTTTAATAATAAATACTAATAATATTATTTATTATCAGGAATATAATGTATTATTTTAGAATATATTAATTTAGCTTTAGAAAAGGGTGAGTATTGTATTAGTATTTTTATAGATTTTAAACAAGCGTTTGAGACCTTTGATTTCAGTATTTTATTGGATAGATTAAGAGACTCGGGTGCAAAAGGGATATGTTTGACCTAGTTTAGTTCATATTTAAATGATAGGTCAGTGAGGGTAAATCTAGGAGAGAAGTTTTCTAGGTTTTTCGATGTTTCATGTGGAGTTCCTTAGGGTTTTGTTTTAGGACACCTGTTGTATATAGTGTATGTCGATAGTATGTGGTTCTACATTCCTGGTGCGTCTATGACATCTTTCGCCGATAATACAACACTTATAGTGGCAGCGAAGATTCTTGAAGAATTGGTCCAGAAAGCAAACAGAGCTCTGCAAGGGTTGAGTGACTTTGTAGGTGCTAGCTAGCATTAACGCGGCAAAGAGTAATTATATTCTTTTTAATCGGCCTGGTGTACCTCCAAATATTCCCAGTGAAATAAGAGTAAATGGTTCTGTATTAAAACAGGTTGAGGAGGTGCGGTACCTAGGATTCATACAAGATCAGGGACTCAGCCGGAGACGACACCTTGATGTGTCTGCCTGTAAGGTATCGCGTGATCTTGGGATTTTAAGAAGTTATCAAAATTTTTTACTTTCTCATACTTTAGTTCTTTTATATTACTCTTTGATTGCGCATTTGCCTATATAAATTATGGATGTATGATTTGGGCTAGTAATTTTACGCGCAATTTAAAACGAGTGCAGATTCAGCAAAATAAAGCAGTGAGGTTAATTGGTAAGTATGATACAGGAGTTTTAAATACAGAGTCGATTTTTAGGAAACTTAGGATTTTGAATGGTTTTGCACCTGATGTTTTTAATAATTTTCTTCGTTTTAATTTATTTTATCACGGATTTGCTACGAGAAATGCTGAAGACCTGGTAGGTGAGCCAAGAAGTACGGTTCGTTCTAGCCATGTGGCAAAGCACACGGGTCCGATGTTCTAGAATACCTTTCCAGACTCAATTCGGGAAGCGGAAAGTGTGCCACAATTTAAAAACCGGTTATAGTCACTTCTCCTTGTGGGCAGTTGGCGAGTGTGGGACTGGATTGCGAGAGAGGACAAATTAAGTTTTTGTTTTTTTTTTTTTCTGTTAATATTTTTTTCCTTTTTTTTAATTTATTGTTCTGTAATTGTTATCAAAATTTCTAATTTTTTTTTGTTCTTTATTTGTGTTTATTTCAGATATGATTTGGTTAGTTGTATAATTTAGTAACTGTGTTCTGGTTGAGTTTTTCAAGCATATTTGTGCTTTGTTTGTAACCGGTCGTTAAGCTGGCGTGAATTATTATATTTAATAAAAGATGTTGTTGAAAGTACTGGAAAAATTCAAATGAATGTGTATTGTCAGTTTAATAAACAAATGCTGATATTTATTCCTTAAAATCTTAATTAATTTTTGATTTCTTAAAGTTATAAAAGTAAAAATTTCTAAAAAAACATTTAAAATAATTTTTTTCAGTAAAGTAAAAATTATATTCTGGCTTTTGACAAGCATATGGGTTTTGAACCCTACTCATATTAATTTCTGCTCGTTTTGAGTTTGGCTTCGTTATTTATTTTAATTTCTGTTTGTTTTGGGTTTCATTTATTTATTGATACTGATTCAGCCGCGGATCCAGGGGGGCCCCCTCTAGCGTAGTCTAAAGTAGTGTAATTTACTTAACTAACCCAAGTTTGCGTTAATTAAACTTGCTCCTAACGCAAGTTTATCGGATCACCCTATGTTGCCCCCCCCCCTAAAAAAAATCCTGGATCCACCCCTGTACTGATTTGTGGTAGTTCTATGCTTGGTAGATTATTTGATTTTATTTTTGTTCATTTTTGGTTTAATTGAGTTCTCTACTTTTTCTTGAAAAACTTAATTCGTGGAAAAAGTTTTTTTAATTAATAGCTGGACACGGCAACTTTATGTGGTAGTCCCTTAAAAAATCTTTTTACTAAAGAAATCCTCTAAAACTCAACATTTCCATCCGAATAATTCCTCTTCCAATATTCTCTAGCCCCTGGCCTGTTACGATCTCCAATGTGAAAAAAAATAAACATGCATCACTGACAGGCCTTTTCAGTAAGGACATTCTAATAGTTTTAGAGGGTTAGCTTTTTACAAATGTGGAATCAGAGTGAAGCGTATATTACTTTTATGTTTATCATGTTTTCAAAATTCCAGCTTTCGGAAACATTTTACGGTAAGTTTTTCTTTCCAACATAAATTTTATGGACCTCGCCCCTTTTAAACGCATAGATTACGAATGTCTTCGCTTTGTGAGGGATTGCCCGAGATTGCCCGTCTTTCCTATCGCCAATCGGGGTACCTAGACCCACAAATTATTAAATAAAAAGGATGAACTTGACTAAATACAGTGAACTTTCTGAACGGTGAGGGCAGGCAGATCCTACCGATTCTTGTGTATGGGGGTACTAAATATTTCGGAAAGGGGTCAATAATCAAAAACAAATTTTAGATAATATTTTGAATAGAGAAAGCTCAGAAACTCAAGGAAAATTACAATTTTGGGGGGACTTGGGCTTACGACTCTGGTTAAGATGGACCAGACTGCCTTGAACCAGGCGTGTACATGCGAATTTGTTTGTTAGAAAGAGGCCAATTTAAAATTTTAGAAGAAATAAAAATAAAATTGGCATTAGAGGTACTGAAGGGCCCTAATCCTCTTGCATAAGTACAATGTTTAATCCCTCTCCTGAACCCTATTACTGATAGAATTAAAAAGTTTTTAAAGGAATGTGAACCATGTTTATTTACTGAATTAAAAGCAATTTTCGAAAATTTGCATAGTAACGAGAAACAACAAAAGGCATTAGTCATTCTACAGCAAATGTCATTGAATTAGAAACCTTTATGATGTAGTCAACCGCCCACAATTCAAAGAAATGACATGCAATTCCACAAAAATTTTCGACAGAAAACAATATATAATAACTAAGTTAAGAGCAAAATTTTAACATTTTAACAAAATTTTAACAGCATTTTAAGGGTCTTTTTAACTCGCGAAAATTAGCGCACCAACACTGTGAAAAAAGGAAAACAATTTGAATTTTTTATTGCTATATTTTCACGGTCTTTCCGCATGTTTATAAGAATGTGTTCTTACCTAACTAGAAATATTAGGAGATGGCCGTTACAAACACCAATACGAGAGGGTCTACATAGAGAGTTACAAAAAAGAGTAAAAATCTTAGAGCACCTGATAGATTGGTTGGAAAACACCTCTGGCTAGTCGCTAAGCAGAAACACAGAGACAAATGATCTCTAACTCGTTGGTATGGGTTGACATTTCGTTTTGTTTGACCCACCACAGTCAGCGAAGACATTTTACAGAGGAACTATTATTTAGATTAGAAGAGGTAAAGGTCAGATACTTCTTTATCAGAAAATGAAAGATCATTAAAAGATTTAGAAATTGTTAGAAAAAATAATCAGAGAAAAAAAAAATAATGATAGGAAAATTATAAATAATAATTAAAAAAAAACAATTTTATGACAAATATTTTCTTTTGTACTTAATATTGAAAAAATTTGTACAAATTCTTTTGTACAAAAAAAAAACAATTTTATAAAAAAAAATTTCTTTTGTACTTAATATTGAATCGTTTTTAATGTTTCAAAAACATTAAAAACATTTTGAACAGATGAGCTTTCAGCAATTAATATCATTATACATCAAATATTCAGTTTAATTTATTAGCTCTTTTAGAAGTTGTTAAAGACGAATATAGTTTCCGTGCAGACATATCTTTGGATTCTGCCTCCTTTCCTAACTGTAAATAAAAACCAAAAACCTACTCCGTCATTGGCGCTTAACTGAAAACGGATATTATTACAAATATTTTCTTTTCCAGTTCTTACAGTATTGAAAATAAAAATACAATTAAAGTGAAATAAATTCTTGAACTGATGGATTTTTCAAAAATTAATATCATTATACATCAAATATTCAATTTGATGTTGTTTATACTTTTTAAGACTGTTCAAGACGCATATAGTTTTCAGTATAGCGCCAATGACGCAGTGGTTATAGACTTTTACAGTGAGAGAAGGAGGTCATAACCAAACTCTTTTTTGTAGTGATTTTTGTTTCGTTTCGAGGTTGATTTGCATATTCAATTTAAGTTTAACTTGTTTTAAGGTTTAGTTATTACTTTAAATTAATATTTATTGCATGTTTGTTTGCACTGATTGTTTATCTAATTTCTTTTCGTTTAAGTTTCATTTATACTTCAATAGGAAAAAACTCTTTTCATTTTAAGGTTGATACTTATATTCATTTTAAGCATTACTCGCTTTAAGATCTATTTGTTCTTTTATATTTTACTTGTTGTGTGTTTTTGCTATGATTGCTTATTTAATTACCGTTCGTTTTGGGTTTCATTTATTATTTAATAGTAATTTCTGGTAGTGTTGTGTTTTAATTTCAAAATACTGAGCTTAATTTTAAAATTAACATTAATTTTATTTTAAAAAAATATTTTTCGGAAAGTTTTTTTAATTAATTTTTGTTTGTTTTTGATTGTAAAAATTTCACCTTTTTTAAATTTCCTTATTTCAAAATCGAACTTAAAAAAAAAATCAAATATTCATCAAAGTATCAAAACTGATATCAAAGTAACAGTATCAAAGTGAAAAAATAGGTTTGTGTCAACCTCGGAGTTTTTATTATCTGATGTTTGAACTATTTTTAACAAAATTGCCATCTCAAATTTTCATCGGATGGGTTTGGGGAAAAAAGGTGTGGGGGGACTAGATTAAGCTTCGGTCTCTTTTTACTCTTTAAAAGTGAACTAGAACTTTTTATTTTCAGTCAAAGGAGCCCTCTCTGAAGTTTATGCGAGTATCACTTCTATAAGAACCTTATATACACTCAGAGTATAACTTACAAAGCCTACCCCTGGGCCCGGGGGGTTGTGTCGACCCCGGAACCTAAATATCTTATGGTTGAACTATTCTTAACAAAATGGTCGCCTGAATTTTTCAACGGTTTGGCTTAACCATCCGATACACCCAAAGGCTGTGAGGTCGGGAGGAGCTAGTTGCCTCCTGATCTTTTTTCACTCTGAGAAAATGAACTACAATTTTTAATTTCCATTCAAATGAACCCTTTCTGGAGTTTATACGAATATACCTTCCATAAGAACCATATATTCCCCCAGAGCAATACTTACAACACCTGCCCCGGCAGTGGGGGGGGGGTGTCGACACAGGAGTTTTTCTCATCTGATCTTTGAACTATTTTTAACGAAATGACCATACATAAAGGAGTTTTTATTATATGATCTTTGAACTATTTTTAACAAAATGGCTACCTCAAATTTTTTATGAGATGTATTTGGGGAAAAAGGGCTTGGGGGGCCAGTTGCCCTCTGATCACTTTTTACTCTTAAAAAGGGCACTAGAAGTCTCGATTCCCAATAGAACGAGCCCCTTTGAAGTCTTTGTTAAAACCTTTTCAATATGAAGTACCTCTGTGAAAAAAAATAAATGGAATCTAGGGGGAGACTAACTGCCCTCCGACCACGTTTGTAGCTCAAGACACGAATCACAACTTTAAATATTTCCAACCAGACGAGCCCTCTAGGAATTTTATACGAGCATCTCTTCCATAACAACCATATATGCCCCAGGGCATAACTTACAACGCCTACCCCCTGGCCCTAGGGGATGTGTCGACACCGGAGTTTTTTGTTATCAGAAAGTTGAACTATTTTTAATAAAATGACTATCTAAAAAAAAAAAAAAAGTCTGATGCATTTAGGGCGTGGAGCAGGGGGGGGGCTAGTTGCCCTCCTATCTCTTTTGACCCTGAAAAAGTGAACAAGAACTTTCAATTTCAAATCAAATGAGCCCTCTCCGAAGTTTATACGAGAATCCCTTCGATAAGAACTGTATATGCCCCTGGAGCATTACTCATAACACCTGCCTCCGGGCCCTGGCGGGTTCCGTCGACACAGGAATTTTTATTATCTGACCTTTGAACTATTTCTAATGAAATGGCTATTATAAAAATTATATCGGATGGGCTTGGGGGAAAACGGGTGTGTGTGTGTGGGGGGGGGCTAGTTGCCCTAGGATATCTTTTGACTCTTAAAAGTTGAACTAGAACTTCATTTTCCAATCAAATGAGCCCCCTCTGAAGTATATACGAGCATCCCTTTCATAAGAACCATATACGCCCCCAGGACAACACTTACAACGCTTATCCCCTGGGCTCTAGGGGGCGTTTTTGTTATTTAACAATTTCCAAAACACTGGCTGTCTCAAAATTTGTAGCGGACGGGTTTGGGGAAAAAAGAGCGTGGGGGGAGCTAGTTTAACTCTCTTGTCTCTTAAAACGTGAACTAGAACTTTCAATTTCCAATCAAAAGAGCCCTTTATGAAGTTTATACGAGCATCCCTTTCATAAGAACCATACATGCCCTCAGGGCATAACTTAGAACGCCTTCCCCTGTGCCCTGGGGGGTTCTATTGACACCGGATTTTTTCTTATCTCACCTTTGAACTATTTTTAGGGGGGCTAGCTGCCCTCGGATCTCTTTTGACTATTGAAAAGTGAGCTCGAACTTTCAATATCCAATCAAATGAGCCCTCTCTAAAATTTATACGAGCATCCCTTTCATACGAACAATATATACCCCAGGGCATAACTTACAATACCTGCCCCCGGGCCCTGGGGGGTTGTGACGACACCTGAGTTTTCGTTGTCTGACTTTTGAGAAATTTTTAACTTAATAGCTATCTAAAAAATTTTATTGGGTGCATTTGGGGAAAAAGGGGCGTGGGAGGGGGCTGGCCGCCCTCCAATCTCATTTGACTCTAAAAAAATTAACTAGAACTTTCAATTTCCAATCAAATGAGCCATCTCTGAATTTTTTACGAGCATCCCTTCAATAAGAACCATATATTCCCCAGGGCATAACTTACAGCACCTGCCCTCGGGCCCTGGGGCCTGTGTTGACCCCTGAGTTTTCGTTATATGGTCATTGAACTATTTTAAAAAAAGCTATCTCAAAGTTCTTATTGAATGGGTTTGAGGAAAAAGGGCGTGGAGGAGGGGGAGGGCGCTAGGTGCCCTCCAATCTCTCTTGACTCTTAAAAAGTGAACTAAAAGTTTCAATTTCCAATAAAATGACCCCTCTTTGAGGTTAATACGAGCCTCCCTTCCATAAGATCCATATATGCCCCCAGGGCATAACTTATCACGCCGGCCCCCGGGCCCTGGGGGGTTCTGTTTACACCGGAATTTTTGTTATATGTGCTCTGAACTATTATTAACGAAATAGCTATTTCAAAATTTTTATTGGATACATTTGGGAAAAACGGGTTTGGGGGGGGGAACTGGTTAGCCTTCAATATCTTTTGACACTTAAAAAGCGAACCAGAACTTTCAATTTCAAACCAAAGGAGCCATCTCTAAAGTTTTTACGAGAATTCCTTCCATAAGAACCATATATGCCCCCAGGGTATAACTTATAACCCTTACCGCTAAAGATTGGAGGGGGAATGTCCTGCTAAAACACATAATTTCCGGAAATTTCAATTACGTTGAACAAAATGGCTATATTATGGTTTTTATTGGACGTGTTTGGAGAAATGGTATCAGTTGTCTTTAAATCACTTCGACTATTAAAAAGGGATCTAGACATTTAAATTTCCTTTCGAATGAGCCCTTTCTGAAGTTTCTATGACAACGTTGTCTATACAAAACCTTAGATGCCCCAGGGCATAACTTACAACCCTTGCCCTGAGGGCTGTGGGGGAGTTGTCATCCTCAAAGACCTAATTTCCAGAACTTAAAACTATGTTTAATAAAATGGTGTCTCAAAATTTTGATTGGATGTGTTTGGGGAAAAGGTGGGCGTGAGAGGGGGGTTAGTTGCCCTTAAATTACTTTCGACTATTAAAAAGGGCACTAGCCCTTTGAATTTCCAATTGAATAAGCCTTTTTTGAAGTTTCTATGACATCACCTTCTATCAAAACCTTATATGCCCCCAGGGTATAACTTAATACCCTTGCCCGGAGGGTTGTGGGGGAGTGTCCTCCACAGAAACATATTTTCTACCCGGAAATCAACTACATTTAACAAAATGACTATCTCAAAATTTTGATTGGATATTTTTGGGGGAATGATGGGCGTGAGGGGGGGGGGCTAGTTGCCCTCCAATCACTTTCGACTATCAAAAAGGGCACTAGCCCTTTGAATTTCCAATCGAATGAGCCTTTTTGATGTTTCTACGACAGCACCTTCTATAAAAACCTTATATGACCCCAGGGCATAACTTAAAACTCTTGCCCTGAGGGTTGCGCGGGAGTGTCCTCCACAGAAACGTATTTTCTATCTGGAAATCAACTACATTTAACAAAATGACTATCTCAAAATTTTGATTGGATATGTTTGGGGGAATGATGGGCGTGAGGGGGGGCTAGGTGCCCTCCAATCACTTTTAACTATTAAAAAGGGCATTATCTGTTTGAATTTGTAATCGAATGGCCCTTTTTGAAGCTTCTACGGCCACGCCTTCTATAAAAACCTTATATGACTCCACGATATAACTTACAACCCTTACCCTGAGGGTTTCGTGGGAGTGTCCTCCTCAAAAACACATTTTCTATCCGGAAATCAACTACGCTGAACAAAATAACTATCTTAAAATTTTGATTGGATGTGTATGGGGGAATGATGGGCATGGGGGGAGGGGGCTAGTACCCCTCCAATCACTTTTGATTATTAAAAAGGGCACTAGCCCTTAGAATTTCCAATCGAATGAGCCTTTTTTGTAGTTTCTACGACACGCCTTCTATAAAAACATTATATGCCCCCAGGGCATAACTTAAAACCCTTGCCCTGAGGGTTGTGGGGGAGTGCCCTCATAAAAAACATATTTTCTATTTGGAAATCAACTACGCTGAATAAAATGGCTATCTCAAAATTTTGATTGGATGTGTTTGGGGAAATGATGGGCGTCGAGGGGGGGAGCTAGTTGCCCTCTAATCACTTTTGACTATTAAAAAGGGCACTAGCCCTTTGAATTTCCAATCGAATGAGCCTGTTTTGAATTTCTATGACAACACCTTCTTTAAGAACCTTATATGCCCCCAGGGCATAACTTAAAACCCTTGCCCTGAGGGTTGTAGGGGAGTGTCCTCCTCAAAAACATATTTTCTATCTGGAAATCAACTACGCTGAACAAAATGGCTATCTCCAGAAATTTTGATTGGGTCTGTTTGGGGGAATGATGGGCGTGGGGGGTTGGTTAGTTGCCCTCCAATCACTTTTAACCCTTAAAACGAGCATTAGAACTCTCGATATCCATTCGAATGAGCCCCCTTTGAAGTTTCTACGACGGCCCCTTCCATATGAAGCTCCTCTGGGAAATTTTTTTTTAATAATAATAATAATAAAACATTGGAGCCGTATGGCCTTTACTGTAGGCAACGCTATAGCGTTGCCTCTGATCTCGTTAAATATAATTATGAAGTGTAAACTTCAATAATAGGAGCATCCTAGTCAATTTGCGTCAAAAGAAGTAACAAGCAGGACAGGGTCGTATTCAGTTTTTTTTTCGGGGGGGGGGGGGGTAGAAATGGAATTTTTTTTTTACAAAAAAGCTTTTAAAAACACATCAAAATTTGTTTATATTCATTTTGTTTCGATTTTACGAGTCGGAAATTTTTTTTTGTTTGGGGGGGGGGGGTGAAACCCCGTTCCCCCCCTGGATAGGGCCTTGAAGTAGGCACAGTGGCACCTTCATGAAGTCAACTTGTGTTGGGAAAACCCAACACAAGTTAATGACTTAGGGAGTAACAAACCTCAGAGTACCCTTTTTTTATTTAGCGTTTTACACAGAAAGTGGGGAATAAGAAAAAGTCAAGGGAGGCCATGTCACTGGAAAGCCTCAATGGGAGGGGGAAAAGAAGGATTTTTTCAGGGTTGGTTAAAATAGTACTTTCTTAATGATTTACAATTTCTAAAGAGCTAAAGGACTGTCTGGTCTGCTTTATCGAATGAAACCCGCAGCAAAATGTCATCTATTTTAGATTGAGTATTTTAATTTTATTTTAAATAAAACACGTAAATATGATAAAATATAAATTTTAAGAATTTATGGCCTTCTTAATTTTCAGTTTGGATTTATCTTGTAATCAAGTCACTCATTGTTGTAACGGAGAAGAGAGTAAATCAAAACAGTAAAGGCAAGAAAGAAAATAATAAAAGAAAATAACTCAGATAATATACTCACATGGATGCTTATTGTCACCGGGTCGGAATAGGGCAGAAGGTCGGTTTTTAAGACAATCACCCGAAACAGAACTGAAAATGTCCAAAATTAGTGAGCACCACAGAAAATGAAAATTTAAACTACAAGGATGGTATGTTGGCCTATGATGGCCTATTATTGTTGGTTGCCGCTTGTTTATTGTTGTTTGCCGCAAGGATGGTATGATGGCCTATTATTGTTGTTTGCCGCTTGTTTATTGTTGTTTGCCACAAGGATGGTATGATGGCCTATTATTGTTGTTTGCCGCTTGTTTATTGTTTATTGTTGTTTGACGCAAGGATGGTATGATGGCTTATTATTTTTGTTTGCCGCTTGTTTATTGTTTATTGTTGTTTGCCGCAAGGATGGTATGATTGCTGATTATTGTTGTTTGCCGCTTGTTTATTGTTGTTTGCCACAAGGATGGTATGATGGCCTATTATTGTTGTTTGCCGCTTGTTTATTGTTTATTGTTGTTTGCCGCAAGGATGGTATGATGGCTTATTATTGTTGTTTGCCTCTTGTTTATTGTTTATTGTTGTTTGCCGCAAGGATGGTATGATTGCCTATTATTGTTGTTTGCCGCTTGTTTATTGTT
This sequence comes from Artemia sp. Qi Xiang Cuo, assembly GCF_049724085.1. NCBI lineage: Eukaryota > Metazoa > Arthropoda > Branchiopoda > Anostraca > Artemiidae > Artemia > Artemia sp. Qi Xiang Cuo. The sequence goes on along the minus strand of NC_142807.1, from coordinate 21,938,367 downwards.
GTTTGCCACAAGGATGGTATGATGGCCTATTATTGTTGTTTGCCGCTTGTTTATTGTTTATTGTTGTTTGCCGCAAGGATGGTATGATGGCTTATTATTGTTGTTTGCCGCTTGTTTATTGTTTATTGTTGTTTGCCGCAAGGATGGTATGATGGCTTATTATTGTTGTTTGACGCTTGTTTATTGTTTATTGTTGTTTGCCGCAAGGATGGTATGATGGCTTATTATTGTTGTTTGCCGCTTGTTTATTGTTGTTTGCCGCGAGAATGGTATGATGGCTTATTATTATTGTTTGCCGCTTGTTTATTGTTTATTGTTGTTTGCCGCAAGGATGGTATGATGGCTTATTATTGTTGTTTGCCGCTTCAGACTTTCACATTAAAACCTGTAAAAATATTCGTACTTGAGCTGCTTTTTAAGCACTTAAAATATTGTTTTGTAATAATGTTTTTGTATTTCCATTGCTGGAAGCCAAGGCTATGTCGAGGGGTGTGGTTACTGGGTTTGATCCCCCCCCCCCTTAAAATTTATACCAACTCATAAAAACACAACAAATCATCTGTTTTTGAAGTTTTTTTGTAGCCCTTCTCCTTCCTCCCAGAAAAATACCCAATCAAGATAAACCACCGAAATTAACCGATTCATTTAAAATAGCCTTGTTGTTCAAAATAAGCGCCAACCAAGAATTATTCTATTTTCAATAGCTAGTGTAATGTACACACTGTAAATACCCCTGAAAATGTGTTATTTACGGTAATATAAGATTCGATTACGCAGATCAATAGACCAGATTATAGTCCAATGGTAACTTAATATGCGAAAAAAAGAACTTTATACCAACAATATAAAAAAAACGAAAATAAATCATTGGTGAGGAAATAGGTAATATAGGTCAGGAATAGTAAGTAATATATAATATAAGTAATAAATAAGTAATGCCATTACTGAATAAGTAAATGTATTATAACTAAACAAAGTAATACCATTACTTACTATAAAAATTATTTCTATCAATAAGCGATATCAAACATTTTACCAACATTCAAAAAAAAGTTTTCTTGGAATATTCGTAATGCTTTTGCAAGTTAACAAGGAAGACAATTTTTATTCTTCGTTTATTAGACTAGTTTCCGATTTTTGGTAAATATTGACTTAGTATCTGTATGAATTCTTAAGTCAATTGACCCAGGAGGAGGTAAGTACTACTTAGGGATTTTTTTTCTGCACGATCTCATCTGTTTCCCAACTTTCATATTAATAATTACCAAATCTTGAAGATCGATGTTCCGCTTTGCGGCAAATCATTTTGCTAAAAAAAGGCCTCTTTTCAACATTTTTAACATAATTTACCTCTGCTCATTTTAATTAATTACGGAAGGAATGTAACCGGTGATAATTGTTGGCGAAAGAGGGACCAATAAGAAAAAATCTAAACGATTGCCAAAATCAATGCAATATTTGTAAATTTTGGCCAATCCTGGTTCGTTACCTTTGAAACATACTATCAAACCATTCATGGTAATGAACAATAAGCAGAGAGTGACCATTGTCAATAGCAACCGAAATTCTGAAAAAAAATGCTAATTGAAAATGCATAAAAAAATCTAATTTTAAGAAAGAACCCCCGTAGCCCTGCTTCAGCTTTGGCTGCAACACTTCTTTAACTTTGACGAGTCAGCTTTTATTTCACTGTAAACAAAGTTTTTAAAAAAGAAATAAAGTTATAGCTATTTTTACAAAGAAAAAATCAATTTTTCAACAATAATTGTTTACTGTCTTATAATTAATTAATATAATAAATAATATTATTAGCATGGTGTATAGGCTGCCCAGTGCTCACTTGGATGATTTTATCGAAGGATTTAATGAGCTGCTTGCTAAACTACCCCCAGGCTGTAGCCATAATGTGATGGGCGATTTCAATTTTAACCTTGTTGATTTGTCTGGAATGAACGGTGATTTTTAAAATTTTAGAATTTCGAGTGATTTGTATCACCTCGTGTCTGTGCCAACCAGAATAACTTCACAAAGTGAATCATTAATCGACAATATTTTTGTCCGATCGAATGATCTTCGTAAGAGCTTCACTGATGTGATAGTTTTCCGTGGGATCTGACCATCTTCCGGTCATACAATTAATCACCCTGTGAAAAAAAAAAAAATGCGAAATAAGAAGGTCGTAACTAGATTGATGAAAAAAGAAAATCTCCAAAAATTTGCAGAAGAGATTATTATTGTTGAATGGAGTCCAGTTCTTGAAGAAAAAGAATGCCCTTCTAGAGCATTAGATTGCATTACGTCAACCATTTTACCTATTTATGAAAGAACATGCCCTTTAAAGGCTTTAAAGCAGAAAAAACTTATTCCACGAAAGCCATGGATATCGATGGAAATAATTGACGAAATAGAACTAAGAAATAGGCTATATGACAAATATTTGGATGTTCGGAGAGATGAATCATTTGACCTATTTAAAACACAGAGAAATTTAGTAAATAAGCTCCGACAAAAAGCAATCTCTGAATTTTATAGCCGCAAATTTGAGGATAGTAAAGGAAACATGAAAGATACATGGAGGGCAATTAATGATCTTGTTAGTGGCAAGAAAGATAAGAGTAGTGAAGAAGTATGTTTAAGTGGATGCGACAGTGACGATAAAAGTGCAATAGTAAATAAATTTGGTGAATTTTTCTCTAACATTGGACCTGAAGTGCAAACTAGTGTTTATAATACCTAGAAATGCAATGTAATAATATTCCTGATGAAAGAGGTAAACCTTTGGAAATGAGTTTTAGTTTGTCTAAAACGTAACAAAACGAATACAAAAGAAATTGATGCGTTTTTGTGTGCCCCCCTCCAGAAAATACCTCCCCCAGAACGAATATATATATATATATATATATATATATATATATATATATATATATATATATATATATATATATATATATATATATATATATATATATATATATATATATATATATATATATATATATATATATATATATATATATATATATATATATATATATATATATATATATGCGTGGCCTGAGCCTCGACTAAGTTTAGAGAATCCACCAAAAACACTAATAAAATTATCCGTCAGAAGTTAGTATTATAAGAAAATCATTATCATAAGTATTTTTATCAACATAGGGTTTGAATTGCATTGAAGCGCAACTACAATAAATCATAATTTATTTATTAATAAAATATTAATTAATAAAAAAATGTTCTTTCAATAAATATATTAAAAATGATAGTCAAAATCTTACAACATGCATAAGAATATAAACTCAAAAATGTACAAATCGATAAAAGGAAAAAAACATAACGGAAATTTTGAAAAAACTGCACACTTTAGAAAGAGCTGTGAAAATTTGCCAAATTTGATAACGGCTCAGTCCAAAGACCCTCCCCACTTTCCTACTTAGGGCTCTGAGTTTTCCGATCTCTCGAGCGATCATTTCTGGAGGTATCAAAACAGAAAGGCAATACTATAGCCTATCTAAGTGTACTAAAAGTCGCTTGGCTCTCGTGCGACGTAAAAATTAAATTCCAAAACATATACAATTTTTTTTTTATGTATATTTAAAAACAAAACAAATGACTGGTTTATTTTACTAAGTCAAAATTTGATATTCTTGATTATTAGCAGGATGGCGAAAGAATAAAAACCTGTGATCTATCGCTTCCTATGATACAAACAATACAGCTTGTAAAAGCGTATCGTCACGGTTTCGAAGGTTTTCTTCATGTGTAGTTACGCGTCAGTGACTCGCCGCTCGAGCGTATTAGCCAATAGTAGGCCTATGTGCTATAAAAAGTACTTTTATGAGAATCTTTATTTGTTCGGGGCATATAGCAAGATTAGCAAAGCTGGTAAATATAGGTGGATAGATGAGCATTAAAGGAGGAATGTTGTTGAGGTCTATTTATAGAAACAGGCTATAAAGGAGGGTTTACCTTGATAGATATTACAAAAAGTTGGATATAGCTCCTGCTTCTCATGATTTTGAACCCTATTCCGAGGGGCTAATAACTCACCGTCGCAGGTGTCCCTTCCTTCATGCCTCCGGCACGCCTGAAACAGCGTGTTCCTGGAAGCGAAGGAACACAGTTTTATCTTTGGCTTATGGAAAGCGTACGGTGCGTTTTTTACGACGGCAAACTTTCTCCTCTTGAGAGGTTATCTTTACTTGGTCGTGTTGTTTACTGCGTTCGATATTGGAGATCCTGGGTCCTAAAAAGTGGACATTATGCTTTGAACGAGAATTTTATTACCAAAAACCTTTACCATTGCCTAGAGATAAATATGCATTCCCTAGTGCTTCCCATTCGTCGATTCAAATGGCTTGGGCTCGAACGTCTTTTCAGAACTCTCCGACATGAATAGCCAGCCGTGTGAAGTTTTTTTTTGGAGGATGCGGTCTCAAACCAGCACTTACAGTACTGTAATAAACTTTTCGTTCCTCTAACTTCTACATCGAATTGGTCGATATAAAAGTATAACAGATTTTGAAGCTCAATATTCTAATGAACATTTGTCCTTGCCCAAGGCCAAGCGAGTTAGATCCATTGGTGTTGTGTCTGTCAGTTCCGTCCGATTTTTCTTTGCCCGGGGACGATGAAATCAAGCTCGAGCTAGGGCGAGCTCGCATTGAAAGCCAGCGAATAATGAAACCCTTGATACCCGACGACGTACTTTCTGCTTTCGGTCACCAAGTACCGAATGTTCGTCTTTCTGTACTTCACGACAGTGACTCAGACGATGACTCAGAGGTAAATACTCTGTCCGATAAGCAGGAAAAGGCTTCCGCGACTGACACTGAATCGAGATCGGAAAGTGACGGCATCTTTGAAGATTTGCCAGTGATTGCTCACTGTAGGAAACACCAAGTTGAGAAAAATTTGGTTAGTTAGCCTGTGACGAACATGAAGAATTCTAGGTTTTGTCTTGTCAAGACTTCTGACGGCTACATAACACCAATAAAAAAATCCACGCTGTTGTGGCTTCTGAGGGAAAGCTCTGAGAAGCTGAGTAGTCATCGATTAAAACGGGTGATGGTCCAGGGCCGAAGAGTAGGACTACGTGTATCGCCATAAACGAATGCAGAGGTCGTTGTGAAATCGGAATTGCGTATCGGTGAATGGTGTGTTTACAGACCAGTTGGCAGGGGAAAGAGAGTATTAGTTTAGCGGGTCATACAGTTTGGCTACTTGTCTGGACGAAGATGCCACTCTGTTGATACGCAGAATATGGCGATGCCGTTCCCTGACGACATAGGAATTCTGTGCCAGTGGTTCCGGCTGAATGCTGATCTCCAATTAACTGCCGCATTGGTAGACCAGGGTTACTGTGACTCCAGCCTGTATATCATGCATTCAGCAGAACCCGTTTCTATGGAAATCGGCAACAACATTGTCTTTGGCTTTGGCTCAGACGTCTTCACAAAGCTGAATTCATTTATCCAGAAGAAAGGATTCCACTTTTTTTATGTCTCTTCAGCAATTCAATCATCATGTTGAAAATGGCATATAAACATAACACTGACGTCAAGACCATAGCCACCTCCAATGCCACGTTATGTAGTTCAACAGAAGAAACTTTGTTCCAAATTTTTTAAAGATAGTTGTTATTTTTTTTCCCTCCCCTCCTCCTATCTGCACGGGTATATTGCAATAAAGAAACATATCAATCATAAAACATTATGCATTTTCATATCGCCTAAATTTAAAAAAAAAAAAATAATTATTATATACCAGTCAATGTATTAGTGGACATGAAGGCACACTACCATTTAACTTTTTTCTTGCCAAATATCTATCGCTCCCCCCCGTTCCAGGGTGTCCTTCCCCCTCTAGGAAACGTTTTTCCGGTGGCAATTTTACCTCAATTTCTTAAAATTCATCCCCTTCAGTTTTAACTAACATGAATTCGAATTTTAAAGGTAGTCTTCCAAAAGGCTTACTCTTACAACTTTAAAATTTTTTAACACAAAACAAATTATTTGCTCTCCCGTAGACTGGGTGTCCTCCGTCCACAAGAAACCCATTCTTGCGGTGGCACTTTTTTCCTTATTTTTTTTCTTTTTTTTTCAGCCCTTTTTACGACCAACCTTAATCAACAAAAAAAACCAAAATACAACCAACCCATCAACAAAAAAACAAAAATAATCTTAATACCGACGTGCATGAGGTCACAGAACTGAACAGAATCTTGAGCCATGTCTCCTACGGACCAGGAGGCCACTCACGGCGGGGCTGGTCCTTCCAGCTCAAGTGCGTGTGCCCCTCGTCCCCCATTTGCTTGAGTTCTTGATATAATTTTATGAGTCTCGAATACATTCCGAGATCTAGGGCAGCGGAAGCGATGAATACCATCGGAAAACTTGTTATGCTCAGTAGAAGACTTAATAGTAGAAGACTTAGTAGTAGAGTTGCTCGTCTGGATTCTATGAGGCCCCCGTACACACAGGTTTTTCTAGTAGTTACAGGTCAACACACTCTGTGCCAGGGGACTGACGCGATTTCAAAGTTCACTGCCTTTTTGGTGATAAGCCCAAAAACCAGCACGTCTTGTTTCATAGTTATGCAATTATTTTTGTATATAATCAGGTTCCATATTTGATTCTCCATCAGTTTCGAGTCGTTTATACTCGAGATAGCATTTTTTGTAATTAAATAGAAAAAATGGATAATTATAACCTTTTTCAGGTTAGTAAAAAATATTAGCATTATTAAAAAGAAATTTTAATTAATTTAATGAAGAAATTATTTCCTTACACTAGAACTAAGGGATACTTATACACTTAGAAGCCTGTTGTTTTTAGGAGCTGAAAAAACCTCTAATTCTCTTATAGGTTGAAATTTAAAGTGTGATTTTTTATCAAGATCAGTGGTCTTTTAGATGTTTTTTTGAAAAAAAGTGCTTAGCTTTTCGATCGGTAATTTGGGGTTAGAATAAAATGTTGATTTTTTAATGCATTAATTTTTACAAAAGTTTCCTTTTTTATCAAGATCAGTGGTTTTTTTTTTTTATAGGTATTTTTTTTAAAAAAATTAACGGCCCTTCTGCATTTACGGTTTTATTTTTTTTTTATCGGGATAAATTGTTATTTTATATGTTTTTTTGAAAAAAGTGCTTAGCTTTTCGATCGGTAATTTGGGAATTAGAATAAAATGTTGATTTTTTAATGTATTAATTTTTAAAAAAGCATAATTTTTTATCAATATCAGTGGCTTTTTTTTTTTATCAAGATAAGGTGTTTTTTTTAGGGATTTTTTTTAAAATAATTACAGGCCAGTCTGCATTTATGGTTTTATTTTTTATAAAGATCATTACCCTTTTTAATGATTTTTTTGAAAAAAAGTGCTTAGCTTTCGATCGGTAAATTGGGATTAGAATAAAATGTTGATTCTTTTAATGTATTAATTGTTACAAAAGCTTCCTTTTTATTACAGTGTGATTTTTTTATCACGATCAGTGGTTTTTTAGGGATGTTTTTTTTTTTGAAAATATTTCCTGACCAGTCTGCGTTGAAGAATCTCTTCCTGAAATTTAATGCGTTCAAAACCCTCAACCCCCCATTTCCTCAAAAATAAAATTTGTTACCTTATAACCCTATTTAATAAATAACATTGTTATCTATCATTTTTATTTAACGGACCTAATTATCTCATAAGAGGGATTGACTGAGCCGTGCTAATTAACTTTTACACTTCTTAAATTTATATTTATGTCTACATTTTATTGAAATCTGATAGTTTTACTTGACTGTCATATGCAATTCTTCTCCATATTTTTTAATAAGGAACGCAAATACTGTTTTTTAAGTTTTAATTTACAAATACAGTCACGGAAGCATGGACATAGGAGGAGGGGGGAGGGTGGAGGGGAGGAGCAGTTTATAAAAGGTCCTCCAACCCAATAACTAAACCAATTATTTTTAAATAAATATGTCTAAAATAAACTAAATTAATGTACAAAAACCCAAAATGCATTTGTGCTAAATTATAAATTTTTTTTTTTTTTTTTTTAAGGAATTATATTCGTTAAAAACAAAACAATCCTGTAAGAATTAAAGTTCTTGCTAACAGAAATTAAAAAACACCAAAAGAGCAGCTGTTATCAAATTCGCTAGAAAATTTAAACATGATTTGGACCATCCATCAAACACTCAACTTATATCGACAGAACCCTCTGACCCCTGCGTTGTCTCCCTGTCAACCCCTTCTCAAGTATTACAAAGTTGTTCGTATATATAAGTCAAATCGGAATTTGTACGTATATACCTATTTTTTTTTTCTATCCCTATTTCCAAAAAATAAGACAAGATTTTCTAAGGATCATAGCTTTTTAAAAAATTAAAATTTTTTTTTAAGCTATTTAATTTTCTTTCATTAACCAAATTAGCGATATATAAAGGAGTGCTTATCATGCATTTCTATAACAAAAAAAACCTTACCTCGTAACTTATAACTAAGATGCGTTCTAATGCAATATTCCTTTTAGACAAAAAAACTAACTATTTGAACGCGCACTTTTAGACTGGTATTTTCGTCCCTAATGCATTTGAATACATCCGCTATACTTATCAGATCTAACACCGCCTTTCAATCCGATATGAATTCTAAGTAGGGTCGCATGCAAATTTGACTTTAAATAGCAAGATGTTTATCTTCAATAAGCAATTTACACAGGGAAAAAGGTTTTTTGACAATTTCCAATTATGTCTTCGCAGCAATGTTAAGAAACATTATTTGAATGAAGCTGTTTTTGACCATTTCATTGAAACAATTAGATTTTTTCAAGAAAAGAATTTGAGACTATTCTATTTGAACTATTTTGTGAAAGCCGAGCCCCCTCCACCGCGTAATGGGTATCAAGCCTCCGCCCGCGAAGTAAGCCCCCCCGGTCCCCATGGGTTCTCTGGGGGTGGGTTGTGGGAGGGGGGGGGGAGGGCCAACCAAAATTTTAATTGTGGATATGGTGGGAGCAAAAATTAATTATCTCTTACCAGTATTTATTTAGCCCCGGTCGAAAAAATCCATTGGTAAAAGACAGAGGAAAATACGGATTATTGAGAAAGTAACAACAACACCACCAAGCTCCGACATATGGAGTTTGTTTCCTTTAACTGAAGCCGAGGAGCAAGTGTTCGTACAGCATACCGCGTCGGTTGAACGATGGTAAAATTTCATCGACATTTACAATGAAGAAGCTCAAACAATTGAATTGGACCCATATTTTACTTTTTTATTTAAAAAAAAAAAATTTGGAATAAAACCATTAATTTTTTCTATCATTCTCTTGTTCGAACTTACCCTTCTGAGAATAGGACTACATTGTCCCGACAAAAAAAAATATTTTTTTTTTTTTAACATGTTCAGTTGACATTATGAAAGACATAAGGCAATGTAACTTTTTTCTTCTTTTAATTGTTCAGGTGGTGGTGGGACAATGACTATGAGAAATTGACAAAAGTTTATTAACTATAAAAAAAATAATGATTATTTTACATAAAAATAAAAAACTTTTTTTTTTCTACAGATTAAAAATATAGCACCACCAGCGGCACCATTGAGTGGTGAAGCAACTATATTTACAGAACCAATTCTGTCACCACCAGAAGAGTTCAGGGATGAACCTATACTGGTTCTAGATAATATGGAGTGGCATGAAGGGTTCCTTAATAATGTTTTTGGGGAAATGGCCAGCCTGGAGGACTTAACTTGTGATATTGACATGCTTGAGGACCCAGAGTGGGCAGATAGTTTCATGCGCGAATATTTAGATGATGATGCTACATGTAAATCTGAACTGGGTCCTCATAATGAAATTCCATCAGAGGACAATACAGGCTGGCTTGACCAATTGTCCCCAAACACCTTAGAATATGTGCTAGGGGACCTCATGTCACAACCCTCCAATGTGATTGAACAAACAGGGTCAGGACATCAAAACAGTACTACGTCCCCGGAATTGCCTGATTTTTATCTGTTAGAATCTGCTCTAGGTCATTTGAAAACGTACAGGGTAGATTTTAGCCTTCCCGAGGAAAACGCTGGCTATATTTTAACTGACCCTGTGGAAAATCTCCATAGCTATATTAACAAAATTCGAGCACTTATTGATATTCAGATCCAGTAATGGGGGGGTCAGGGGGTAATTAAAGCATCAGTGAACCAAAAAGTTTTTTTACAAAGGGGACATCTGGGGACATTTTTTATTTTCATTTTTCGACTGGGAACCAGACTTTTTACCCAGGTCTAAACGATTTTGAAGACAACTTTTTCAACTGGGTAAATAAACTAATTTTAACTTTGAATACATTTAGCGAGAAGGGACATGGGTCCACCATTTTTTACATTGAATGAATGGATCTGAATCTTAGTAGATTTAAAAAAAACTTTATTTTAAGGGGAGGGAGGGGTAACAAAATAAAATGCCACCCAGATTTGTCGACTACCAAAGGAGTTCAGGGTTTTTATTTTGACACTGGACTACAATGTTTTAAATATGCGTTTTTAGCAGCAGCCCATAAGACATTAAAAAATGAATCATCAATGAAAAATCTCGACAAACTTGCACGTAACGGTGAAAAAAATTTCCCTAAAGTAAATTTAGATTGTTTAGAGGGAAAATATCCGGTGTCCTTGCAAGAAATAGGCCTAGTTGAAAAAGCAAATGATACTCTTGGGGTGGGAGTGGATGTTCGCCGCAATGCCACAGACTTTGGCTCTGGGGGGAAAAAAATTAAGACACCGGTAGTTTTTTACTCGGTGAGGACATCGAGGGTGGAATCTTTTAAAAATTTTTTTTGTGTAATTGACGAAACCCACACAGATGTCCATTATTATGTTCATTTTTTCACACTTACGGCGATCCGTCGGCTCTTATGTCAAGGCAAGAAATATGGGGAACGTTTCTATTGCCCCATGTGCCTCCCCTCATTTAAAATTGAAATTACGTTGTCAGATCACATGGGACATTGCAAAATTCACGGAAATCAAAGAATAGACATGCCGGTAGAAGGCAAAGACATTTTACAATTTAAAAATTTTCAAAATTCTCTTCTGAAATCTGATAAAATGTCTTTGGATTGGGAAATAAGACTGGTTGAGGTCTCAGACCCATCAAGGCCAAATATAGTCAATGAAAACAAACTAGTTGCGTGTTCCTACGCATAGGCCCGTCGCGACGCCAACAATAACATGCAATTGGAAGAGTTTTTTTTTACTATGGACGAGGAGGGTAGTATGGAAATGCTATTGGTTTCTTTAATAAAAACGGCAAACGGGGCAATTTCACGATTATGTCATACTAATTATCCGATGACATTGTCGGATAAAGAGCAATTGGCGTTGGAAAAGGGACCAATTTGCTGGGTGTGTAGGGATGCCCGTGCCCCAAAAGACGCAGTTCAGGACAACAATCACCTTAGTTACCCCACGTACACATGGAAAAGTTTCTGGCGGTTTTTAGATAACAATCTACATAATTTAAAAATTAAACAAAAAAAGTTTAGAAAGGGTTTTGTAAATAACTATCAATCTGATAAATCTAATGTGATGAACGACCTGGAACAGATTCACTGAAATGGAACAGTGGATGATGATGCATGGGTGATAGACAGCTTTACGTACAAAATCATACCTAAGTCATCGGAAAAGTTGCTTGTTTTGGAATTTATGTGGAAATTTGTTGAAGCCGGTGTTGAGTAAACGAATAAAATTCGCTTTTTAGATTCCTACAGTTTTTTTCCCAAATCATTGAGAGAATTAATTCAGGTGCAGAAAAACGATGACGGCAGAAACGCTTTCCCCCTTCTCAAGCAACAATTTCCACATGATTTATATGATTTGTTAACGGTCAAGGGTATATATCCTTATGATCATTATTGTTCCATGTCAAGATTCTCCGAGGAGAATGTTCCTTGTATTGAATCGTTTTACGACAGTCTTCATGATCTTAGGTGCATCCCCAAGGAATACAGTTTTGCTAAAAAAGTTTGGGCAGCGGGAGGGTGAAAAATGGATTTGACTACTGCAAGCTGTATTTGTCGAGTGACGTGTTAACTTTGTTAGACATTAAGTGTAAAAATACGGATAAAATATATGAGGAATTTAATCTTGATTTGGGATATTATTATTCTTCGCCTCATCTAGTGATGGACCTCATCCTGAAAATTAGTGGGGAAAAAATCGGGCTGATCACTGACATTGATCAGCATCTGTTCCTCGCAAGGTCACGGAGGGGGGGTTTTGTTTTTCACGGAGACCGTATATTGGAAACTGATCCTACGGGGGAGAAGACGGGGACAAAATCAAATGCAGTTTTCCTCGATATGAATTCTCTCTACCCCTCGGCCATGTCCCATTATGCACTACCTTGCGGCGACTATAAATGGCTCAGTGACCCTCAAGCTCCCCATGTCCCCAACATTGGCGACGACAGTGTTGAGGAGACTGGACCGGTTGGATGGTTTTTTGAAATTGATGGAGAGATACCAGTCGAGCTTCATGATTCAGTAAAGGATTTTGTTTTCCCGTGTCTCAATAGACCTGTGACTAAAGACTCTTTGAGCCCTCGCAATAGGCGTTTAGTCGAGGTGGATGGATTGCATTGGGCGCCTTCAAAACAAAAACTTATTGCTGACCTTCTGCCGAAAAAAACATAGTTGTACATCATGTAGCGTTAAAATGGATGTGCAACAATGGTTTCAACGTCACAAAGGTTCACCGAGCACTCGAGTTTAGTCAAAAGCCATATTTGAAAACATTTGTTGACACTTTTGTCAGCAAACGTTCTGCAGCAAAGACGAAAGCCGAAAAAGAAATTTATAAACTCATTTTGAATTCGGCTTTCGGCAAAATGTGTGAGAGTGTTCGTGATAGGAATCATTGTGACGTTGTGACCGATCCAGAACAATGTGCTCGAATTATTGCCGATCCCAATTACACTTCCTGTACAATCATTGGCCCGGACATGGTACTTTTGAATAGGAAAAAAAGACGCAGTGTCCTGAATAAAAATATTGCAGCAGGCAGTGCTATCTTGGAGATCTCTAAAAAGCTCATGTTGGAATTCTACTACAATGTGGCTAGGGTACAGTGGCCGGACAAGGGGCAAGTAGAGGTCTGCTACGGTGACACGGAGTCTCTACTGCTCAAAGTAAAAACATCAAATCTAATTGATGATTTGGCGCAAGGTGAAATTATCAGCTCACGGATGGACTACACCAATTGGAATGTTGGTCTTTGCCCTGAGCTAGTAAAACGTCGGGCGCCCAATCAACTTTTATTTTTAAAATCTGAAACGGGTAGCGACTTGATTTCCCGTGGCATGTTTGTAGGTCCGAAGGTGTACTTTATACAGACACATGACGAGGAAATCAAGAAACGTTGCAAAGGAGTACCCACGCGCTATGTGGACAAGAATTTCAATATGGACATTTATAGGAATTGTATTACTGAAAATACAATTCCACGAGCCAAATTGTTGGCAATTCGTTCATTGAAGTACAAGAACTATACTGTAAATGTAGAAAAAATAGCCATGAGTACCATTTCCGACAAGGTCTATGTTTGTCAAGATGGTGTGACCACCCTCCCCCTTGGTCACTATTTAACTTCAGACCGGATCGAATGTACTGCCCACCGGGAAAGTCTCGGTTTAAATAAAGTCCTGTAACTAATTTCCTAAAAACCTTTGGGGGGGGGGGGGGGCCTCGCGGCCCGGGGGGGGGGGCCTCGCGGCCCGGGGGGGGGGGGCGGCCGCCGCCAGCGCGGGAGGCGCACCGTCACCAAAGTTATCTTTTTTTTTGGACTTAGAGCAGATTTTTTTTTTTTCATCTCTAATTTAATGTTTTATTTTCTCTGTAAAAAAAAAAAATGTGTTTTTTCTCTCTGTACCCATGTAAATGTTGTTGTTGTTTTTTTATTATAAATAAATTAAAAAAAAAAATTTATTTTTTCAACTGCTCTCTCTAATTTAACGTTTTTTTTTTCTCTGTAAAAAAAGTGTTTTTTTTATCTGTGTGTAACTCTTTAAATGTTGTTGTTGTTGTATTTTTTTATTATTAATAAATTTAAAAAAAAAGTGTATTTTTTCAATTTATTTTTACTTTTTTATGTGCATATAATAAAAGAAAAAAATATGATTCTTTGTCTTTGTCTTCTTGAAGAACAGAGTAGTAGGGAAAAAAAAAAATTATTTAGTCATTAGACAATTAGGGTCTACAGTTAGTTTTCCAGGTGAACTTCTGAAAGGAACATGTATCAATTTAAAACACCATTTAGATCGTTTCTGTGTGGTCCCTCAATGTCGGGCAAAACAACACTCTTAACTAAAATAATTGAAAATTGTGATAAAATGTTTGTGGAAAAGCCGAAAAAAATCTACTATTGCTATAGTATTTGGCAGGAGTCGTACAATAAAATAAAAACAATAGCTGCCATGGGATCGATGCAGATACAGTTCATACAGGGACGTGACGTTTTCAACATTATTGAACCAAACTCTTGGCTGATCATTGACGATCGGGCTGAATCTGTTGAACAATGGGCCCAGCAAATTCTGCAATCATTCACTGTTCGCTTTTATCATGAACGAATTTCCAATACTCTGGTTCTACACAATCTCTGTCATCAGACCAAATGTCTGCGACCACTTGCTTTGAACTGCACATACTATCTCATCTACTGAGTTGTGCGTGATTCTAGCTCGCTAATAATCCTCAATAAACAAATCTATCCAGGTGCCCCTAAATTTCTACTCTCAGCTTACAATCAGGCAACTAATAAACCCCACGGTTATATCCTGCTGGATCTTAATCAAAATACACCCGAGGATCTGCGTGTAGTCACAGATATTTTCGACAATGAAATTACAGTATATCTCCCGGTGAACACTAAAAAGACCTATTAGTCGCTATCATGACACTGAAGAAACTACATGAAAATAGACACTTGTTTTCAGTTCTAAGCACTTCAAAACCTCAGCTTAGGAAAGCCATACTCAAACATGGCCTTGACAGTGATTTCATTAATCTAACATCTGAACTTTGTTTAAATTTCCCCGAGGTTAATGTTCAACTAACAGAAGTAGTTAAGCAACAGGCAAAGCAACATCGTTCCATTGTACGCATATTGGCCTCTAAAAAGAAAGGAACGAATTTTAAAAAGAAACGACTTCTTCAGGCGGGCAGTAGCTTTTTCACACTTTTACTGTCAATAATTGCAGGACTTGTAAACAGTTTTCTCTAGTGATAATGGAAAAACCCTATAAATTGACTCCAATAGAACTCGGTCTCTCACCTGTGGAACACTTTGACAACAATCTGAATAAATTCGTTGACAGTGAAACTATTGATAATGATAAAAAACTGATTTTACTTCAAGATGCACTTCGTCGAGTGGAAAACCACCATCTATCAAAGCCCACTGCTGCTGCTGCTGCTGATCCCAAACAAGAATTATCTTCTCAAGAGTCTTCTGCTGTTGGAACACAATTAAAGAAGGAGGAATTGGATTAAATTTTATTTAAAATTTTAAATATAAGCCCCAAATCATATCGTGAACAAATAAAACGACTCCTAATCTATCTCTTGGAAAGTGATCAAATTCAAGTTGAGAGCAATGGGGAAAGGATTATAATTCAGGGCAAGAGCTATAATCTACTTGATTTAATGTATGACATGTTTACAAATCGTAAAGTACTATTATCATTTGACACTCGTCTATACAACTTTCTAAATACATTAAACTTCCCCAAAAGTCTTATTGGCAATAGACAAATTCTAAAAAAAATTAAATGAACGTGCATCATCATCATCATTAAAAGATGAACTTGAAGCAGAAGAAGATTTTAAATCAATTTTGGAAAATACTAGCACACCACTGATAGCTAGACAAAAGCGAAGACGTATCAAGTCAACGTCTCCGCCACCAGCAGCAGTCAGTATACACAAGGGTAGCGGACATTACACAACATGTTTACGTTCGAAATGGCTGACGTTCTGAAAGATGTTTATGAAAATATTGGCGAGGCGGGGAGTTTAAGGTCCCCCACAACTCTCTCCAAAGTCACGGGTGTTCGCACTAACAGTGTACAAGACTATCTACAAAATGAACCAAGTTACACTCTGCATAGAAATCATAGACTTCATGCCAATCAATATCGAAAAACTAAAGCCTTTTACCCATTGCATATAATGCAAGCAGATATCCTGACTCTAGATGAGCTTCAAAGACGTCACAATATACCGTACAAGTACATTCTACTTGCAATCAGTGTTTTTAGTCGCTATGCATTTGCAATTCAATTGCGATCAAAGAGAGTTGTTGAAGTTGATCAGGCCTTTGAAATTATTCTCGAACAGGATTCATATAAAAAAATTCAAACGGATCGCGGTAGTGAATTTGTTAATCCTCATGTTGCAAAAATACTAGAAAAATATAGTACACTGCTTTATCATAGTCACAGTCCTATAAAGGCTGCATTGGCTGAAAGATTGATAAGAACTATTCGACTTTTAATTTCAACATATTGTACATTGAAAAATACACCAGCTTTTATTCATGATCTAGATAAAATCATGTTGATTTATTATCACCGACCTCCTCTATCTTTGTCCAACTAGTCACCAATAGAATTACATCAGTCTTATCATGACAAAATTGTCACCTTTATTAAACAATAGTACAATGAATCAGAATCCGAGTAGAAGAAGAAAAATAAATTCAAGGTTGGTGATACTGTTCGAATTAATAGAACAACTAATGTTTTTGAAAAAGGGGAATTACTTGTGGTCCACTGAACTTTTTAAAGTGGCAAAAATCCTAGACACTAAACCCATAACTTATCGCCTGCGTGATACCAAAGATGAAGAGATTCTCGGAGGCTTTTATGACTATGAACTGCAAAAAGTTAAACATGCTAGTGAACTCTATCAAATTGAAAAGATATTACCGACCCGTACCCGCAGGGGTAAAAAACAGTTACTTGTTCGGTTTATAGGATAAAACTCGGATTTCTATTCTTGGATTTGTGTTGGATATATTGACAATCCTCTATATTTTCTTTGAAGCTTTCAGTTCCAACGTTTCTGATCCTCTATCCACTTACTTGTATACGACAAGTGATTTTTGGACAGAACTCTCACCCACCGTCAAATTTGAAGGTGCATATAAAGTGACCCTTGTTTACTGTATCCTCAAAAATACCTACGACATCCTGAGAAAGGATCGCGTGTATGATATAAAAGTGATACCATTCTATTGGACTATGAATGGGTTGGGCTATGCCGACTATGACTGGGTTGAAGCACTTAAATCTAGTGACTATCCACATGTCGAATTGAAATATATTTAATATGATAATATGAGGGATTTGTGTCGTACAATCAATAGAAAAATCTCATATCGTCGGAATGGTACATTCCATTTTAATTATTCATTGGAACATGATATGATTTACATTAGCTCACCTGTTGACACTGAAACAATTATTCTCAATGACAATTTGAGAGATGTTCTTGGCTTTAAACAGAATATGATCCATGGGAAAAATGCTGGTGCCGTTTACGGGATGTATCAAGTTATTTTTGGTTATTATCCACCTGGTTTTGCCTCGGACTCTTGCATATTTCTCTATGCATCCTTTGTGTAAACGTCGATAGTCGGTAATTCAAATGTCCCCCTCCTACGTGTTCTTGAACGAAAAACAACTCATGAACTTGTTCATCACTATAATATAAAGCATCTTCAGTATGTTCCTGTAAACACTTCGTATTTGTACCTCTGTCAGTTAACACTAAGAAGTGAATTGGGTGATCCTCTAGCAATAACAAAAGGCCGAGCAGTGATTACATGTCATTTTCGACCCATTGTCAACGACGGTACAATCACCTAAAAAATGAACAATAGAAGAATTCCATTTGTCTGTCCCGATATCGATTGTTATCTCGGTGCTTTGAGTCCACGTCAAATAGGCAATGGATTGGACTATTACAAGGGGCGTACTACAATGTCTGGCTATGGTCTTGGTAGCTGGTTTGCTAAGCTATTTCGTTCTGCACTACCCCTTGCCAGAAAATATCTTGTACCTGCTGCATCAAATTTTGCAGCCTCCACACTACAGGACTGGGGGTCGGGCAAGAATTTCAAGGAGAGTGTTAAGGAAAATATTAGATCTTCAGCAAGAGCTGTTGGCGAACAATTAAAATCTCGACAAAATGGAGAGTGATTGAAAAGGATGCGTTCGCGTCATTCACTCATCAGTCTCCGCCCAGGCAGGAAGCAAAGGACATCAACAAGGACTTTGAGAAATAAAACGACAAAGACCAATAAGCAGCAGAAGAAGAAAAAGAAGAAGATTGTTAGATCAAAGAAGGATTTCTTCTCTTAAGATGACTTATCTCCCTCACAAGGAATCATATCCATCAATCAGTTTCTCATTGAATCTATTCAATGCTGAAAATGTTGATGTCAGTGTCAAGTATGGCTACTATGAACAATTTCATCCTCAACAACCCCTCTCAGAAAATATACACTTTCAAATATTTTCCAATGAAAACTATTTCATTGATTTGTAGTCAACATTTATTGATTTAAATGTTGTAGTGAAGAAAAAGTCAAATAGTACAACTCCAAATGCCGGCGATGGTCTATCCTATGAAAACTGTAGTCTGCATAACCTATTCAAACAAATTAATGTATTTATTAATCGGACATTGGTGAGCACCAGCAATAATTTATCCAACTATGCAAGCTACATACAATTTATGATGATGACACCGAAGGTGTACAAGGAGATGAGAGGACAATCATCGGGCTATGAATATCGAACAAGTGTTGATACTGACGGTGAGTTGACTACAGCAGTGACCCAGGAGTATCATCTAGTTGGAAAATTAAATCATGAGATATTCAATATATCCCAATGGCTACCTCCCAATGTCAAGATTGACATAAAGTTACAGATGGCCCCATCGAATTTCATTCTGAGAAAAACACTTCCTGCAGCACCCGATGCACATGTTATTATCACATCGGCAATTCTCCATGTCCGAAAACAACAAGTTATGAGCTCTGTTGCATTGGCAGTGAAAAAGCTAAGAACCAACGGCAACAACATTAAACTTCTTGTCCCCCATACAATCACCAATCAACGTCACATTGCCGCTGGCTCTCGTAGCTATAGCGATTCATCTTTTATCAATGGAGAAATCCCATCAAAATTGGCTTTGGCCTGTGTGAAGAGTGGCAGCGCCGTTGGATTCTAGAATGAATGCCCCCATGATTTCAATTTTTTAGGTCTTTCTAGCCTTGTGTGCACAGTTAATGGAATTTCACTGTACACTTTATCTTTTGACGAGAAATCCTATCGAACTCTCTATGAATTGACCATGCAATCCCTAGATCATAACTCTCAACGATTTGAAAATGGAATAACTGAATCAATGTTTTCAAAAAATCATGGGGTTATTGTTTTGGACCTTTCAGGCACACAGGATATAACCATAGTACGAACAGAGAATGTACGTTTAGAGTGTACATTTGCCGATGCTCTGGCTGAGTGTATCACACTAATATCACTGAGTCAATTTGAAACCTATTAGGAAATCACACCTGACGGCAGTGTTCTACTAGACCTTGCACCATGAACACAAATCAAATAATCAATGTATTTAGTATGGACCCATACATGTCCCAATACAAGTCCTATTGCATACCCTCGGACTTCATTGAAAAAATTCCAAGTGATAACACTACCCTAATCATTGTTAATAGCAGTCCATCGACTTTGAAGACTGGCCATTGGCTATGCATCTTTCAAAACAGCGAGGAATATTGAATTTTTTGATCCTCTTGGTCTATCGTATAAATTCTACATTCCATACATCAGCAATTTTATTGAAAGCAGTGGGGAAACCATTATTCAAAATCAACAAAGAGTACAGGATTTAACGACTAAGACATGTGGCTTTCATGCACTACTCTTTTTAATGTTCAGATGTCGTGGCTACACCTACAAACAGTTTCTCAACATCTACGTTGACTTACCTCGATTGAACGACTTTCTAGTGGAGAAAATACTTACAATTGTATTTAATTTTGATTTCAGTTCCCTAATAATAAAATTTTCTAAAGATTTATGTGAAATTGTTTATTAATAAAAAAAAAAATTATATACATGATAAAACGACTTTTCTACTCTTTAGATTTCATCCACTACTAGGTATGTGTCGACAACAACTAGTGCGGGTAGATTATTTGAATTCACAGTGTACTGATCCTGATGTACTGCAATGTCAGGGTCACATTTTCTACAGTAGAGTGTGACTTCACTCTTGTCATATCTCTTTGTATAGTCAATGATACTATTCTCAGTCATTCTATAGAATTCACGTGTTTCAATTTGCGTATTTGAAGCAATTTCACGAACAGTGTCCTCAAATGTCGAATCACATTCCATCACTGCCAAATATAAATTAGTGGGCTGCTAATCATAACACCTATTGTCTTCACAGCGATGACATAGAAACCATATTCTTTTTTTGTTCCAACAGTTGAATCGTTGACCTGGTTCCTCCGCCCAGAAAAATCTAAAACCACGACGATACCAATCTCGTAGCAATAAACTAAAATCCCGGTTAGGATTCTTTCCAATCATACTGGGATATGTACTCTCCCACTGCTTGCATTTATCATAATGACAATTGGAGCATAGGTAGCCTCTAGGATGAGAGTCACACACCTCTTCAAGACAGGAATTACAACCTTTAATTTGTACAGCATATCCTCTATGCAATTTACATGGGTTGCATAATCTACACTTTTCATCATACTCCTCAATCATTGTGCAATTCTCACATGATGACCAACTGCCCTGTGTGTACATACATAGTGGACATGTATGGAAAATTTTGTCATGTGTTGACTCTCTCACTGCAAAAATTAAACTGAGATTTAAAAAAAAAAAAAGTGTCCGAGAGAGAGAGAGAGAGAGGAGTAAAAACTACTTTATACAAATCTTTCTTACGAAAAAAAAAAAGTCAAGAAGTTCTAAAAACTTACGATTAAAAAGCATATCCAAAATAACGCTGTGCTGCTTCGCGATAAGAATAAAAATCATTATAGGAAATGACTAGTGACCAAAACGACTACGCTAAGTGAAAAATTCTAATACTGGGTACTTACTTGCCACTACCTTGACGATTCTCTAACAAGAAAAAACTTTCATGTGAATATACAGCTCTAGAATATCGTCATCTAGAATCAAACGTTGGTCAATAATAATTAGATTCATCATTATTCTATATTAATCAGATATATCAAATTTTTATATTCATAACACTAAAAAACCCCCATAAATAATCAAAATATAAACTTTTTGTACAAAAAATATACTATTTAAAAATATAGAAAAAAAAAAAGAAAAAATACCATTTTTTGATACAAATTTTTATTTAAAAAAATTACAATAATAATATTCAATGATTAAGTTTTTTATCATCGATATATTTCTATATAACATATAATGCTGATCGAAGTTTATTTATATGGAGAATATTAACTTTTCCAGCAAAACACAGCTGTTCCTCCTGCTTAAATTTGCTTAATGATATCACGTATCTAGCATACATAGTGTCCCATTCAAGACATAGTCTACAGCCAGCAGTTATTTCCACAGCTACATTAGGTACTCGTATATCATTGCTGCTGCTGCTGTCAGTTCCATCATTAATCTCCAATAGTGTAAATGCACTACTCATTTTTTCTCCACTAATGTCTTCTCAAATAAAAAACTATTCTCTTTGAATCCAATTCTCTTACTAATATGAATTTTAGTGAAAAACATTCCTTTTATTCAAATCATAATCGCCAATAAAGTTATACACGTTCCTCTTGGCAAAGAGTGTGATGACCTGTAACTACTAGAAAAACCTGTTTGTACGGGGGCCTCATAGAATCCAGACGAGCAACTCTACTCTTAGTGTTTATACTTGTGCTAACCGAGCCTAGTTTGATTTACTGAACCTCATTTGTTCAGTTTCTTAGGGTTTTCATTTGAGCTCTGATTACTAAGATGATTACTGAAATGTACCAATACATACATGAGAAAATAATTATTTATTTTAGTTGGTTGCTTTACTTTGAGCTATTTACTAATAGCTCGGTAGTAACAGTTTTTGTAACTGTTGCTTTACAGGTTTCTCTTCAAATACCCAAAGGCCTGGGTTTAATACCAAGAAAGTTGGATTCTAAGTACATTCGGGAAAAAGGGATCTTTTTTTATTCCGGATTATTTCATGTCAAAGCAGCATATTTTTTTTTTTTTTTTTTTAGTACAATTAATAATCCGATATCCAAGGCTGCGGCTTGGCACAGCCACTAAACAGAAAAGCAGGTATGATAAAAGGGAAAGGGACGTGTGAAGACGTTATAAATGGCAACTTTTACCGCTGTCCAAGCCATATTGAATAGGGCTGCGAAGCGTGACGTCAATTCTTGGGCGGGAAATTCAAATAACAATGAAACGTGGATGCGTAGACACGTTTCTTCGGAACTTTGGCGAATTGTTTTGGCCAAAAATATTTGTCGTAGATCCTGCTAATCCACTAGAACGTTTTCACGTCGAAATAATACTAGGAATATTTACAATCAGTTGTTAGTTACAACTAGAAACCACGTTTCACGGTACTTTGAATTTCGCACCTTGCTTTTTACGTCATTACCGCGCAGCCCTATGTTGTATAACTTAAAAACCGTCTTCCGGGACTTTTTTTGAAATTTCTGGATTTTTTTTAAAGAAAAATTGGAATTTTATTTTTGAGCTGGTGGCAACGCTGCATGTGTAATAGGAAAAAGTGACACCATCAGTGCCATCGTAGGGTTACCTAGTTTTTGCATGGATATCAACAACTTGCAGTCCTCCGTTCTTCTTCTTTAGGTACATATCAGTTGTTTTCAGTCTTGGGGGTTATTTTCCTTGCCAAATAAACCCGTAAATGATTTTTTCCAAGTTTTAAAAGATCGCTTTTGAAGGTGCTAAAATATTCGACAGATACCGAATAATAGGCAAGCTGTATATATTTACATATTGCGCCCTTTGGAATATGCCTCCGGCGTGCCTCCGTGCCTTATGCCTCCAGGTGTCCCTCAAAATGCCCAGTTGTTACCCCTCGCCCTATTCAGTCATATTCGAGTGCGTACTAAATGAGTTCCCGCTTTGAAATTTCTGTTCCGAAAACAAGTAAACCTTACCTAAGCTAAAATAAAAATCAAAGTATAAACCTACCAGATAATAATAACAAAAAATACTAATCCCGCATTTTTTTTTCAGAAATTGTTTCCAGTGCAGGAAAAGAGGAAACAATAACCTTATTCCAGATAGAAATGCAAATTCTCTCCCCATTATACTCCAATGAGTGAAGTCTAAAAATAGATTACGGTGGTAATTATGGTAAGTAAGTAATGGGAGTTTTTACAGCGTATTATTGTTTAACAGTAATTAAGGCCCTAAAATGAGTTTATAGATGAAAAACAATCCTGCCAAGACAATTGGCAGATCATCACTGTTGTCCCACAAATCTTTACTAAAAATTCCTACGTATTGCCTATTCATGTATGCTCTCCTGTTCGTTTTTAAGGCAACAGACGGTTTGGAAGCCCAAGAGCCAAGCACAGGGTTGCCAACTTTTTGGTCCGTGAATGTGTCACCTGAGCATCCAAAAATGTGGTATTTTTAGCTAAAATGTGTCCATCTTGAAATATAAAAAAATTGACATTTTTTTCACGCTCTGTAGAGCTCTTTCAAAGCGGCCAGTTCACATCAAATATAATAAAAACGAAAAAAAAATCCATTTAAAACATTCTTACAAAATGAATAAGTGTGAAAGCACGAAAGTCATATAAACATGTAAGTCCCTTATTTTGGAAAAAATGCTTTGCTTACGAAATCTCTGGCAAAACCTGGATGCTCAAACAATAATAGAAAAAAAAATACCGAGAAAAAGCACTGCTTTAGTAAAAAGTGTCATTTTTTAACCAAAATACACATCCAGTTGGGAAATATTTCGTTTTATGTCATAAATTTACAAAACGTGTTCCTTTTTTCTGAAACGTCCCAAATTTCTACAATGTATCACTTTTTTGCCTTTTATGTCATTGTCTCCAGGCACATTTGAGTGTTTCCTTTTGAAGCAAAATGTGTCCAGTTGGCAACCCTAGCCAAGCAGGCCCAATAGCCAAATCTAAGTTGGTATGATATTTATCGACAAATTCGTACATTTCTAATATGATTCACATTTATTGTGCTGAATAAATTTAGAGCCCCTCCAAAATAAAAATCCTAAGTGCATGCCTGACACAGAGCATATTCCTTCCCTTTTCTTTTTTTATGTAGAATGTTGTATAATCTGCTTATAAAATGCTTTTTTTTTCTTTTTTTACGAATTTTTCTTTCTCGCCCAATGATAAATTTCATGAAAGAGGTCATATCAATTTAAACTAAAAGTAGTAAAGGAAGGAATGAAATCACTTAATAAGTCTCAAGGTCACAACAAACAAACCTAAGAATAAGATAACATAAAATATGGAAATACTATCAGAAATAGCTCTTCTTTAGCTCCATAAATTAATATTTTTTTTGAAGTATGATGTTAAGCCAAAATTAATGTCAACATCTTAGGAAACAACCCCCCCTCTAATTAAGCTTGTCAAGAAAAGAACTTGCTTAGACTATGCTTCTGCTGTTGGACAATTTACCCTTTATTTTCATATATATCTTATGATGCACAATTACACAACCTTACAAGCGCTTAAATATAATATATGTTAAATGGAAACACAATCATTCTGTACAATCAAAAAGCCGATTGCCAAGATAAGTGGCAGACCATCGCTATTACGCCATGAATCTTGCCTACAATACTTACCTCTTTGTCCATTCATGTATGCTGCTCTATTCATTTGGACAACAATAGATAAAAACTTTGGCGAGAAGGCCAGTTGTTGCCTGTGTTGAAAATGAACGGAATTAGTTGGATCTTTGCCAGATACTAACACTTCAAAGTTGTTTCCCGTTATTGTTTCTGGAACCTAGGACGGAAGAGGATTTCATTTCCTTGGATTCATATTGACGGGAAGATACTACACTTATTTGATGTATAGACTGGTAAAATCAAAGAGCATCAAACCAACATAAAAAGAGAAGGGGGAAGAAAGAGACGGAGGGGGGGGAGATAGAGAGGCAGAGCTTTATAGGGTTAAAGAGAGAGGGGGAAGAGCAAATAAATTTTAGAGTAGAGTGAAAAATTCCATTTCAGATATTGGACCATTACTAACAAGCGGGTCTTGCACAAGTGATGTTTCTTTAGGCATTTAATGGACTGTAAAAACACATAAAGTCCCAAATCGTCGATTTTTGATACTACTATGAGTAAAAAAAGGAGACATTTAGTATTTTGAAAAGAAAAAAAAAGAATCTTGAGAGCCGGATAGCGGGAAAAAAGATTTGAACTAAGCAGCCTGAAGTAATGAGCCTAGCAGTGTCGATTCAGGGGGGGGGGGGTGGTACAGGAGCCCTGAGCCCCTAAAATTTAGAAAATACCCTTTCTTGGTGCTATTTCGTTAAATAATGCCTTTTTTAGTTTTTCATGGAAAAAAAAATTAAAAAACCGACAATTTTCCTCCTCGCTAGATTTTGCTCCCTTCTCACACACTTTTTAAAATTAATGCTACTGCATGAGCTTCAGGATGTAGATTACGAATCTCGCTTAGACAAGCTTATCTAATAACGCCTTTTGTGTTATGGCAACCAAAGTTTCTTACCATATTATGCTGCTAATATACAAAACACCCTAAGTTTTTTATATAATTAAATAAAAAAAAACAAGTTTTTTTAAATGAAAGTAAGGAACGACGTTAAAACTTAAAACTAAGAGAAATTATTCCGTATATGAAAGGGACTGTCCCCTCCTCAACGCCTCGCTCTTTACACTAAAGTTTTTTATTGTTAAAAAAAAATAGAGTTGTGAGAAAGTTAAACTTTAGCGTAAAGATCGAGGCGTTGAGGAGAGGACTGCCCCTTTCATATACGGAATAATTTCTGTTCGTTTTAAGTTTTAACGTCGTTCCTTACTTTCAGTTAAAAAAAACTTGTTTTTTTTTTGTTTTTTGAACGTTTTTGAATTAATTCAGGTTTTCATTTTTGCTCACTGTAAATGAATAATTAAAAAACAAATTTTATATTCATTTCAATTTTATTTGGTCAAATGGCTTTCTCGAAAGTTGTTTAATTTTATTTACGAACGTTTTTATTAGCAATAAATATACGTAACTTACGAATTAACTTACGTAACGAACTTCTATATTCATATATTTTTAATACGTATATTAAGGGGTTCGCCCTCTAGTCAATACCTAGCTCTTTAAGCTAAAGTTCGAATTTTGTTCCAATTCTTTAAAAATTACCCCTTAATCACAAATGCCGTTAATTAGAATACATAGCTCTTATGAAAGTACTAAAAAATCTTTGGCTTAAAGAGTGAGGTATCGACTAGGGGGTGAACCCAATCATATACGTAATATTTTCTGTCGTTTTAAGTTTTGATGTTGCTCTTTAATTTCAGTAAACTTGTTTTTTTTATACAATTTCTAATCTTTTTTTTTTAAATAATGCTGGGAAATCCGGCGCCCCTTCATAGCAATGTCCTTTCCCCCATGAAAACTTCCTTCATGGAAAGACCCTCCCACATAACCCCCGAACCCCCCCTCCCCCCAGTACCAGAAAAAATTCCCCCTGAAAACGTCTGTATACTTCCCAATAACCAATACTTTATGTTAACATTGGGTGAAGTTCATAACTTTCAGCCCTCCCCCTGGGGACTTCGGGGGATGAAGTCATCCTAAAAGACATATTTTCATATTTTCGACCATGTTGAACAAAATGGCTATCTCAAAATTTTGATCGGGTGACTGGGGGAAAAAAAGAGCGTGGGAGGGGGCCTAGTTGCCCTCCATTTTTTGGTCAATTAAAAAGGGCACTAGAAATTTTAATTTCCGTTCGAATGAGCCCTCCCACGATATTCTCGGACCACTGGGTCGATACGATCACCCCTGGGAAAAAAAAACAAAAAACAAATAAACACGCATCCGTGATCTTTCTTCTGGCAAAAAATGCATAAGTCCATATTTTTGTAGATAGGAGCTTGAAACCTCTGCAGCAGGGTTCTCTGATACGCTGAATATGATGGTATGATTATCATTAAGGTTCTATAACCTTTAGAGGGTCTTTCCCCCTTTTTTGAAAATCAGCCAAATTTTCTCAGGTGTGTAACTTCTGATGGGTAAGACTAAACTTGATGAAACTTATATATTTAAAATCAGCATTAAAATCTGATTCTTTTGATGTATCTATTGGTATCAAAATTCCGTTTTCTAGAGTTTTGGTTACCATTCAGCCGGGTCGCTCCTTACTTACAGTTCGTTACCACGAACTGTTTGATAATGGATTAATGTTTATTGTATAGCATTTTGGCCTATTAGCCAAATAGATTGCCTGCTATGTCAAAAATTGTACTAAATATGTGTGCTCTGAAATTATGAACTGCGAAGTGTACCAAATCTGCCCATTATTCATGAAATTGACTTTGACTGTCATTATTGTAAATATTGTTGTCGTTGGTGCATTTGTCATTTGTTACTGTCATGGGTTTACTGTCATTGATGCTGGGCTTATTAATATGGGCAATGCCTTCCTGTTTGCGTAGGTTTATTTTATTATAACTGGTAACAAACTGTACAGTTTTTTAAGCCCTTCCAACCTCAACCCCCTACCTAAACCCCCAAAAAACAACTATTTTGGTGAAAGGTATGCATGAAATTTCATTCAGGCGTTAACGGCAGTTCTGCGGTAGTTGCAAGATATAAGGTTTCCTTTCAGAGCAATAGTGAACCCAATCTGCTTAGATTAGTTTCGACTTATAGTTCAGTTTATCCTACTCCACATTGCAAACTGGTATTGCAAAAGTGTGACCAAAATTAATCATTTCAACTATGGTTACTTAGCTATGGGAGCCTACGCATTAAAAGCTCCTATGGTGGACTTGATTCATTTTAAAATTGAACCTTCCATATACTGAAGTTTTAGAATCAGCTCCAGAAAAGCAAAAAAGGGGGACAAATCATAAGGAAAAACACTATCAAGATAGAGAAAATGAAGAAGGTGGCAACAAAAATAAGATTTCGAGTAACATATCACAAACCTGAAAACACTGAATTCTAATAATGAACGACTAGTAATTTATTTAATTACTACCTCAGTCTCTACGACTGAAAAACCGAAGAGAGCCCATTACCTCTCTAAGCTCCCCTTCCCTCTGTATTTTTTTAGTGCAAAAAGTCACACAAGAACAACACACCTGCACACGCTCTTCCTCCACATCGGCTACAAATGGGGAGGGGGAGGGGTTGCCCCCTAAAATTTTTTGCCTCCCCCTCCTAGATTTTGAAAACACATTTTTTTGGGAGGTATTTTCATTGAAAAATACACTTTTTGGTATGTTCACTAAAAAATACCTTTCTTTGGTGTTTTAAGCGTCGGATTATTTGCCCCCAACCACGCATTACCCTTTCATTCAAAGGCAGTGAATCTGGAGATCGGTACATGCTCAACGCAGACCATTGGTCAGCATACGATTTTTTTTTTTTTTAAGCAAAATGACGAGTATCCAGTCCAATAGCACCCTTCCCCACCCTACCACCAGCTATTTAGCAGAGCGGTAGTTATGTTAATTCTGTTTAAATTGAGAAAGCAAATTATCTTATACCTATATCATTTGAGGCAAAAAAAAGGAACAAATAATAGCGCTATATTTTGAGGCAAGTCAGCAATGTTATCTGGACATGCTAACTTTTTTTCTTTTTTTTTACAGCAACAAAGGGTATATTAGATTTAGTTTTTTTCGAGGCAACGTAATACAGCAGGTAAGTACACAGGACTATTTTTTTCGAGGTAGTGGTAATAATAGAGAAACAGTTATTTTGAAAATGTGAATGAAAAAATGACAAGAAATTCAAAATAATTTAGGATTTTGGGATTTTCAAATGTGTAATTCCTTTTTTCTCTCTTCTAAGGTCATACTTATGTGCAATTACAGCCTTGACATTCGAACAGTGCGGCAGAGGTAATTCAAAAGTTGCTACGTGACATTTTTTGTGACACTGAAAATAATTCTTCAACTTTGTTCATCAAACACCAAATTAGTTGGTTTTATATGTTGTTTTCCGTCACATTTGGTTAATGAGATCCATCTAGATCTCAGTTTTTCCAAAATCTATAATTTCTTACTTTCTTCCGTGTATAAATAGTTGAAAAATCAAGTTGTATTATCAAATCTATCATGTAATCAAGTAAAAAAAACATGTCGTATCATCAAACCCTAATAAACAGTTCTTGTTTAAATAACTGCTATTATTAACACTAAACACATCCTAACGTCTTTTTTGGCCTGTTGCCTCTCATTTAAAATGTCTTGTACAATATCATTTTTTGAATCACCACAGCTGACTGGTGGCAAGACCACAGATTAATGACAACTAGGCCAATAAATACTTGTTACTTATTCTTGGCAACAAAGTCATGTTAAGGCATGTACATAGGAGAAGATGCAGTCCTTCCCCTCCTGTCAAAATTTCCAGATCCTTTCAATTTTCTCCAAATCCTGTTTATATAATTCACATTTTTTTGAGGAGTTTTAATTAACTTCGCTCCCTTTGAAAATTTAATTCCCCTGGAAATATTTCCGTAAATGTAGTAGATCAACTCCTAGAAAATATACAGAATTCGGTTAAATAATTTCATTTGGGATTTGTTCATCGAACGGAGAAAAAAAGGGAAGGGGCATTACAGACAATATTATTCTTGCTTTTCCACTTACTTTTATAGATACCAAACCGTAGCCACCAGCGTCGAACTTTGTTTCTTCACTTGACGCCGTATTTCTTCCCTCATTTATGAGAGATGCTCTTACTGCCATCTCTTTTGAGTCATCGTCAAACGTCACCGCAATATTATATAAGGATCCGGGTCTAAGGATTGCTGGGGCGTAAATGCTGTAAAAACTGAAATGAAAGAACTTTTTCAGTTCAAATAAATAGTTTTCAATCATAAAAAGGTGAGAACAAACGAAAATTAAACCGAGACACACTTTATCCTATTTAGGGTTGCCACACGTCTTTTTTTATGGCCTGGTGGATTATTTTAGTTTTGAGAGTTTAAAATTTGATAATATGGAAGATGGTTGGAATAATTTTAGAAAAATAATTTGTGAAGTTCTGAAGGTGTCTTAGGGAAGAAAGCTAGAACTTCAGCTAAGAGAATTAGGGGAAAAGCTTTAGGTTCATTAGAAAGGAGAAGGAACTTGTACAAGAATTAGCTGAGTGATAGATCATATGAAAACAAAAGGAATGTAAATAAAGTGGAGAAAGCACCAAATATGAACTAAGGAGGTGTGAACTGGAGGCCATGGATAAAATTGCCGAGGATCTGGAAGATGCAGCTAGACGGCATAATAGTAAAATATTGTACTGGCGTGTCAATAAAATGAGAGAAAGTAGCCAGTCCGTACCAGGTTCAATTAAAGCTGGGAATGGGGCCATAATTAGCGATAAGGAAAGAATTAAAGAGAGATGGGCGCAGTCTTTTGAGAATTTTATAAACCAAGATAAGGTTGCTGGAAAAGATATAGATGAAAATGAAAAAGTTTCTGACACCTTGGATGTGAATGATGATTTATTTTGTGAGGAAGGATTAGCGGCAGTAGTAAAAGGATTAGAAAATAATAAGGCTCCAGGTGCTGATAGGGTGGTAAATGAGTTTCTTAAATATGGTGGCTCTGAAGTTAGAAATAAGTTACTGAAAATTATGAATATGATTATGATTTTTCATTTATTTATCGATGCTGATTTGTGGTAGTTTCACGCTTGGTAGATTATTTGATTTTATTTTTGCTCATTTTTGGTTTAATGGAGTTATTTACTTTTCTTTGAAAAACTTATTTTTCGGAAAACATTTTTTTTAAATTAATTTTTGGAAAACACCAAAACATTTTTACCCGATCCTCCTACGCTTACTAAAGAGACTTACTGAAGTCTAAAAAGACTTACTAAAGTATTTCCTCATGGTTATCACAGTGCATCTTTATATCATCATAAATGTTAGGAGATTATCGTTGTGAGGGGGTTTCCAAAAGAGGACCGCAAATAAAGAGACAAAAATTTGAATGATTTGATTAGTTGGCCAAAAAAAAACTTCGACTAGTCTTTTAAACCCCAAAACTGAGATGAAACTCCTTTCAACCATTGATTTGGTTTGATGTTTTTAGTCGGTGATTTTTTTTTTTTTTTTTTGGTGGACTGTGTCTGTATTATTTTCAATAGTCTAGGATACTGTTTTGGCATTTGCTTCAGTTGCTAGGGCAATTCAATTCGAGATAACTATTTTGCCTGATCTTCGCCAAAACCCATGCAAACTATTTTGGAAAAATCAAAATGGAATTCCAAAGAATCTAACTAGAGCTTCAATACCTGTTCACTATAGTCACGTAATATTACTACGACCGTAAGTTTTAGGGGGGAGGGTATCTTTATTCGTTCAATGAAACTATAAGGTTTTGAGTAACCCAGAAATAACTCACTACTTAATTCTTTGCTGATTTCTTAGACGGGGGATTGTCTAGGTGTCTATTAAAATATAGGTAAATAATAAACAGTTCAAAGGCCACAACTCAACACCAATGCTATTCAGCTTCATAGAACTGAATCAGACATTGAGTGTGAGGATTTTATATGTTTATATTTCAATTTTATTAGAATTCAGGCTATTAATAATAAGATTTTTTAAGTGGATGGAATCAAACAAAACGCACTAGATATTATAGTTGGAGCAAATATGGCGACTATATGTGCTGGTTGAGACTATAGAGTAGAAATTTTCCCCACGATTATGTTTCCACCGTCCAAACAGAAATTGTTAAAGAATTGTTAGGATTGTTAGAGAATGTTAGAGAATTGTTAGGATTGTTAGAGAATTTCAAGCGCAATATTCAAAAACTAGATAATATAGCAAAGCAGGATGACTAGAATCTATGTTTATAAGGTCGATGAAGATTACAGGACAGCTTATGTGTTCTAAGCTTATAACTTATAAATTCCCCCCCCAATTATTACGTTTCCGCAAATTTTCTGCAGAAAAATTTCGTTAGCTAACAACTCTGTTTCCGCCGTCCCAACAAAAATGACAATTAGACGGCGAAAAAATCACCTTATATACACAAACAACTTTTATGTGGGCTTGAAGTTGACTTAAGTCAGAACCAGTTATTCAATAAAGTCGATTTGTGGCAAAATTTTTGGATGTCTCGTAAAAATAATTTAGCATTCATATATATAATAAACCCTTCACAATAATGATTTATTTTTGATACACTAATATTATAATAAAGTGGAGCAACAGAAGAAAATAAAAATAAAACATATACAAAAGGAACACATACAAAACAATATTAAATATGAAAAAAGACAATGCAAATCAAAATAATCGCACGAGAGGATGAAAAGGACCTAACCACAGGCAAGTTCCTTCTTTCAGCTTGGCATCCAACTTATTATAAGATGCCAATACATCAATAGCACTAAACATTCGAATAATCTTTTGGTTCTTATACCAACGAGGCAGATATAAAATGAATTTACAGTAACGGAAATACAATGCTCTTATGTCCTGCATACCACTATTATTAAAATCATACCGGTTCCAAACAGCAATCATGTTCCAGACCAAGTATTTGTGCATGAATTTATTGGGGGGGGGGGCCTTTATCTTCCTGTATATTTGCCTGTCTGGGCATGAGGTATTCTTCCTTGCTTGAAGTTCTGCTTTACAGCCATACCCCTAGTAACATTTTTAGGGAAGCATGTTAAAACCTATGACAATCCTGACACTAGAGCCTAAGCCTCTTTTAAGGAAGTACACCCCCTCAAAATTGTTTGACTTCCCTAATACTCGTCTGTGTTCTAGTAACACGTAAATTTTAGGGACAGTCTTGCAATAAAATGGATAGAAACTTGACATGTTGAGAAAGGTACGACGCTTCAGGATAAAACAGTCCAAGGGGATCTCAACTCCCCCCGAATTAAAAACTATACAATTTTCTGAGTGTCTATAGCTTTCATACATAGGTGTATTGTTTTTCGTTGTTTTGATTGATTCGCCCATTAGCCCCAAAACTGTGTACCTGTCTGCTCATAGACAACGTACAAGTACAAATATAAGCAAAGATGGTTGCTGGCGGACAAATAATAAAGTGTTTCAAAGATCTTTCATAAGAGCTCAGTGTACTGGAATGTGAGCCAGTTTTACAACTTTTCGCAGGAATGCAAAACCTCAAATATGGGGTTCACCAAAATATACCTGAGATAATGGGAGATGTACCTTTTCACAGATGCTAATTAATTGACTTGATTTTGACGGACACGCCTAAAGATTTAAAAGGCTATTGAGCAATTTTATAGGTCTTCACGGAACTTTTCGAGTACAAAGCGATTTTTAAAGTAATTATTTTTTTTAGAATATAGTAAGAATTGAAATAAAACGTGATCTGAATAAATGAAAAATGCCCTTGGGAGATTAAAGATGATCATGAACAGCAAATTACCAAGGGGGCGAGGGTGTATACAGACGACATATTGTTCGTAGGGGTTGGACGTTAAAACGTCCTGCAGAGGACGTTTTAATGCGAATGACTAAGCAGAAAACACGTTTAGAATAATGGCTTTGAACGTGTAAGGCCTGTCAGCCTCTGGCTGTAGCTGGAGGCGGAGGAAGGGAGCAGATTTTGATTTTTAAGTCGAGATATGGAGATAGAACCATTGAAGAGTATTTTTTCTTTTTCTTTTTTCGAAGTTTTTTCTTTTTATTTAGCAAAAATGGATATTTTAGGCCAAAGCATACACCACACTTGCACTGTTCCCCCGGTCCATGTAAGTCTCTTAAAAAAAAACTTATAATCAAACTGTAAGTAAGGAGCGACTAGTGGTAACAGTAACCAAAACTCTTGAAAAAAAAATTGCGATGGCAATAAATGCATCAAAATAATTGGCGTTTTATGTTCATTCCAAGGATGTATAATTAACTAAGTTAAAAGTTACCCACCAAGAGTTGTGAGCCCAAGGAAATGTGCCTGACTTTCGAAAAAGAGGGAAACACCCCCAAAAATGAAAATCATCTTGATCAAAATTAAACCATAAGATTTAGTATACCAAAGACTCTATTGGAGAGATTTCAAGTCCCTGTCGAAAAAATGCGAAAATTTTTATTTTTCAGAGAAGGGCAATCACGGATGCGTCTTTGTTTGTTAATTAAATAAAAAAAACAAGTTTTTTTAAGCATTCATTTCCTTGGTCAAACTTTAGATCAATTAAATAAAAAAAACAAGTTTTTTTCTTAACTGAAAGTAAGAAGCGACACTAAAACTTGAAACGAACAGAAATTATTCAGTATATGAAAGGGGCTGTCCCCTCCTCAACGCCGCGCTCTTTACGCTAAAGTTTTTTATTGTTTTAAAAAATAAAGTTGTGAGACAGAATCAAACTTTAGCGTGAAGAGCGAGGCGCTGAGGAGGGGACAGCTTTTTTCATATACGGAATAATTTCTGTTCGTTTTCAAGTTTTAATGTCGCTCTTTACTTTCAGTTCATTTTTTTAATTTAATTTCTGAATGTCTTTGAATTAATGCAACTTTGATTTTGGCTCATCGTGCATGGATAATTAAAACGAAATTTGCATATTAATTTTACTCTTTTTTTGGCTAAATGGCTTTCTCGAAATTTTTTTCTGGTGTAACTTACGAATTACGTAACGAACTTTTATATTCGTATATTTTTGTTAAATATATTAGCAAGTTCGCCCTCTAGTCAATAACTCGCTCTTTACGCTAAAGTTCAAATTGTGTTCCAGTTCTCTAAGAACCTTAATAACAAAGGCCGTTAATTAGAATACATAGCTCTGATGAAAGTACAAAAAAAACTTTAGCGTAAAGAGCGAGGTAATGACTAGGGGGCGTACCCAATCATGTAAGCAAAAATTTCTGTTGGTTTTAATGTTGCTCCTTACTTTCAGTTGAATTTTTTTTTATTTAATTTCTGTAGAATTTGGCTAAATTCTATCTACGATAATTTATTAAAAACTGACAAAGTAAAGTTCAATTCACCCAATGTAGTTGACCTCTGTCCAAGTGTTTTATCATTGAACGCTAATGAACCGAATCCAAAAAGGTCAAAGAGGCTAGCTTCCGTCTTTGCTTTGAAAAGAATTAGAGAATTAAACAATATGTAGTTTATTTGATTTTGTATATAAACTTTTGTTTTAAATTGTTTTAGTTTAGTTTTACTACTGATGACGGTCACTGCATATGTGACCGAAATATCTGGTATTTTTGTGAGTTTCTATCACTGTTATCATCATCACTGTCTATTAAAAGGATTTTATCCCTATTTGAACTTTTATTTATCGTATTTAATTTCTGATCGTTTTTTAAATAATGCTGGGAAATCCGACACCACCTTCATAGAAATGCACTTTCCCCCGCGAAAACTTTCTCCATGGAAAGATCCTCCCACGTAACCCCCGACCCCCCCCAAGCTACCAGCAAAAGTCCCCCTGAAAACTTCTCTATACTTCCCAATAGCCAACGCTATATGTAAACATTGGGCAAAGTTCATAACTTGCAGACCCCCCCCTCGCCGGGGACTGTGGGGGATTGAGTCATCCTTAAATACATATTTATTGTATTTTTCCACCATGCTGAACAACATAGCTATCTCAAAATTTTGATCGGGCGACTTTGGGAAAAAAATGAGCGTGGGAGGGGGCCTAGTTGCCCTCCACTTTTTGGCCACTTTAAAAGAGCACTAGAACTTTTCATTTCCGTTCGAATGAGCCCTCCCGCGATATTCTAGGACCGCTGGGTTGATACGATCTTCCCTGGAAAAAAACACGCATTCGTGATCTTTCTTTTGGCAAAAAAAACCCACAAAATTCCACATTTTTGCAGATAGTAACTTAAAACTTCTATAGTAGGGTTCTCTGATACACTGAATCTGATGATGTGATTTTCATTAAAGTTCTATAGCTTTTAGGGGGTGTTTCCACCATTTTTCAAAAATAAGGCAAATTTTCTCTGGCATGTAACTTTTGACGAGTAAGACTAAATTTGATGAAACTTATATACTTGAAATCAGCATAAAATTCTAATTCTTTTGAATTGTCTATTGGTATAAAAATTCCTTTTTTAGAGTTTCGGTTACTATTGAGCCGGGTCGCTCCTTACATACAGTTCTTTACCACGAACTGCTTGATATTTTTCCCAGGGGTGACTGTCTTGAACAAATGGTCCTAAAACAAAACAACACTTTTAACCAAAAGAGGACCAAACAGCTACCGAGTGAAAACTTTGAGAAAATATGGATGTTATAGTAAAATTGAGGTTATCTACAATTTTAGAGGTCTTTAAAGACACTTCCTATTCCAATTCCCCTTTCTGTTTTTCAGAAGTCATTCTTAAGGCATTGGGCAAAAGTCAAACTTCAGCATAAAGAGCAGGGAATTGAGGAGGGGTAGCCTCCCTTATATGCAGAATAATGTTTGTTCCTTTTTAAGTTTTAACGTCGCTCTTTACTTTCATTACAAAAACACGTTTTTCTTTATTTAATTCTTTATCAAAGGCAATACCCTTGTAACACCGCTCGACCTTGTACCGTGTTTACAGTACTCTCTACAGGTTCTAATAACTGACTGTAGACGGGACCAATACTTTTGGAGGATTAGTTTAGTTTAACCTACTCATTTCATCACCATCATTAGCAGTTGGACAATGTTTGTAGTATGACTAAATTTCTTTTCAACGCTTTCTTTTACGTTTTCTATTTATAGTTCATCTTTTGTCGCAAGAATTAACCTCCTGAGACCTAACCATAAAAATACTTTTCTGATTATGTTCATTTCTTTGTAGTTGACATAAAAATTAATCATTTTGACCATTGATCAACTAAAAAAAGAAGTTAACCCCCCCCCCCCCGCCTCCCTCCCACTGGAGGATTTCCACAGGTGTGGACATTGGGTCCCTATCGATTAATTACACAAATTTAGAAACCAATGATGAATATGAGAAAAGGGCAGAAAGGCTGATCTGTGAGGCGGTACTGAATTAGACTAAGGTCAGTTTGGCCAAGAGGGTTTGGCTCTTTGGCTAGGTAATGGTAGACCAGCAATCAGTGGCGGATCCAGGATTTTTTTAGGGGGGGGGGTGCAAATCAGGTTGATCCGATAAACTTGCGTTAGGAGCAAGTTTAATTAACGCAAAGTTGCGTTAATTAAGTAAGTTACACTACTTCAGACTATGTCAGGGGGCGCGCGCCCTCATCACCCCTCCCCTGGACCCGCCACTGCCAGCAATAAAGAAGCACTGCTCTTCGTTTTTTTTTCGTTTTCTTTTTTTTATAATACAGGTTTGAAATCTAAGAAAGCTGTTTGGCAAATATGGACGAGGAAGAGTGACAAACCAGTTTTGACATGAAAAAAAGTCTTTATAACTGATTATTTGAAAAAAACTACGTTTTCTAAAGAGTTAAAGAGGCTGAGTTACAAGGTCGAACCTTAAAACGTACAGGGATTAGGAGGTACAGTTGGGGGGCTGCCGCCCCCAAACCCCCCGCTTTCGCAGCCTTTAAATAAAAAAAAATTTAAACTGAAAGTAAGGAGCGACATTAAAACTTAAAACGAACAGAAATTATTCCGTATATGAAAGAGGCTGTGCCCTTCTCAACGCCTCGCTCTTTACGCTAAAGTTTTTATTGTTTAAAAAAAGAGTTGTGAGAAAGTCAAACTTTAGCGTAAAGAGCGAGGCGTTGAGGAGGGCACAGCCTCTTTCATATACGGAATAATTTCTGTTCGTTTTAAGATTTAATGTCGCTCCTTACTTTCAGTTTAAATTTTTTTTTATTTAAAGGCTGCGAAAGCGGGGGTTTGGGGGCGGCAGCCCCAACTGTGCCTCCTAATCCCTGTACGTTTTAAGGTTCGACCTTGTAACTCAGCCTCTTTAACTCTTTAGAAAACGTAGTTTTTTTCAAATAATTTCTGCACGTTTTTGTACAGTTTATTACTTATTATTGCTTGACTAACTGTTAGCTGATCGTGTCAGGAGTTAAAGTTGGGGGACTGCCGCCCACCAAACCCCCCGCTCTTGAACATTCTTGTGTTAAGGCTTTTAATTCCTGAATACTCAAATCACGTCGTACAGGGTGCCTCCTAATCCCTGTACGTTTTAAGGTTCGAACTTGTGACTCAGCCTCTTTAACAGCCCCCCAACTGTGCCTCCTAATCCCTGTACGTTTTAAGGGTCGACCTTGTAACTCAGCCTCTTTAACTCTTTAGAAAACGTAATTTTTTTCAAATAATTTAAAAAAGAAACTGAGTTTCTTTTCAAAGTATATAAAAAAGTTGCTCTGATGGTGAATCGAACCCGAGTTTTCCGCCTGAAAGTCTAAAGTCTCAGCCGCTGGACTATACAAACGCAATAGTAATTGTTGTTTAGCAAATAGAAGGTATTTTCGACGCAAGCAAATTCCCAAAAATCTCGATATGTGGTTTTTGGAAAACAGGGAAGGAGTGATCAGATTGAGCTGAAATTTCGACGATAAGCTCCCAGGCCCCAGGAAAGCTTATCCTCTAAATTTCAGCCCGATCAGACAACGTTAAAGGGGGGGGGGTGGAGGGAAACATTAACATGGGCTAATATAGGAAAACGAGGATTTTCGTAAATGTAAATTCGGGGGATAATTTTTTCGGTCTGAAAATATCAACCGGCCCTACCAGGTCAAATTCTGTTTCGACTGAGTACTCATTGCCCCGGCTCAGTGGCCTACTTGGGCCTGTATTAGTTTAGAATAAAATAGACACGAGATGACTCGTTATGGGAGCGCTTTGGTTTTTTGACGACGGGGACGGAGTTATCGGATTCAGCTGAAATTTCGATGATAATCTCCCGGACCCTAGGACAGCTTAACCTCTAAATTTCAGCCCAATCGGACAACGTTAAAGGGGGCTGTGGTAGGAGGGTCCAAACTTCCGGCCCAGTTTACCCCATGAAGATAAAGTCGGAGGAGGATGAAATTTTGCAAGTTTCTTAGTTTGAGCTTGGGCTACAAAATGCAATTACCGCCGTCTCTCTGCGACCTCTAGGACCTGAAATCGCTTAACATTGTGGTGGGTCGCCTCTTTATAGAGGCACAAGTGTGCCTCCTTGATTTAGGACTAGGGAAGCCTTACAGCTCTCTCTCTCAGGTGGGTAGCTCCCTAAAGCATGTCAAGTAATCTGACAATCAGTTTGGTATTATGAGCCTAGACGCTTGGCGCCTCTTAGAAACAAACCAAGAATGTTACGGGTCGGCTTGACAAACCAGTTAACCAATTCAACAATATATTTATGGTAGCAAAAATTCCAAATTTCGAAAAGCAAACAGTTGGAGATCCGCTCCTCGATGATGATGGGATACTGGGTCATTATTCTGGTATTTTTATCTTAATACAGAAAATATACAACAAATCGTGTCTGATAAATATTCTGATTCAAGAGGACGGTTCCCATTTTTCTAATGGGACGGACTACTGGGCTGGGTTATGAATTTTTGTTGTGAGGGGTGTTTGAATTGTGATCAGCATCTTGTGGCTGGATTTCAAATATACAATTAGAAATATCTATAACTCTAGTCCTCTGTCTAATTTTTGGTTTTAGGGTTTTCTGACAGGGATTTGACTTTTTTTTTTTTAGTCTCTTAAAATCCCTTAAATTTGAGTCTTGTAATCATTGTTTTTTTTATTCTTTTATTTTTTTTCCTGTGTTGAGTCTCTTAAGCGTGTGGATGTATTATGTTGAACATGTGTTTTTATTTTTAATATTGGCTGAGTAAATTGATTGATTGGTGCTATGGTGAGCTGAGATTCTTCGCAGTCGGTCAAGTAGAATTTTAGTTCGGCTACGGAAATTTTCGTAAGGCTGCTGGTCGAAAACTTGTTTTGTTTCAAGCTTTAAAATCGTTCAATCGGATAACTAAGATTTCGTATTATCCAAAATTAATGATCTTTCTAAGATATTTTCTTAAAAGACCGTAGAATGAAGTGTGATATTCTCAGCTAAAACCAGGCATGACAAGAGGATAGGGAAGCCAAACTTTAACCCCATGACCTGAGTTTTTTGAGGGTCTGATAGAATCAGCTTCCCAGTTATACTTTACTAATGGATCGTTTTCTTTTGCACAGAATATAAAACCACCTGTTTTGAGACGTCTTCTACAAGGAGGCGCGTATTCACAGACGCTTGGGCTCAAACTAAACTAACCACAAGGGAACAACAGTTGGGTAGATTCTAGCGTTATGCTTCTAGGGGTATGCAAAGCTATATCCCCCTGGATATGGCTGAAACCGCTAAGAAGCATAACAACGGAATATACCTCACTTCATTAAAGATCCAAAGACGAACTGACTAGCCATAACAGTTGATTATTCTATTATTTGGATTATACATATATATATATATATATATATATATATATATATATATATATATATATATATATATATATATATATATATAGTGTTTGTGTATGTATGTGCGTGTTTTTTTTCTTATTTTTATTTTTTAGTTTGTTTGCTCTTATCAATTTGTTTAAATTACTCTTTTAACGTCTGATTTGTTTTTAGCTGTTCATCGTTGTTGTTATTTCTTCTTTTTCCTTTGACGTATTCAAAATAAACCATATTTTTTCTTCTCAAATTCTACTGGGCTTACACCTGTTTTCTTGATTGTTCTCGTTATTTGCTTATGGAAATAAATCTTTGTAAATAATTGAGACATTTTCTCCCAGAACCTATAAACTTCTCTATAATATAAAATGGAAGGATCAGGGGGATTGAGGGGTTACGACATTTGTTCCGCCACGAGTGGAACCATTTGGGGCTATGCGTAATGCACTTTCATGCCGCCGCACCTCCCCAAACAATGCGTGGTATAAGTCTGCCAAGCGTAGTAAGCCCCAATTGGTGTACACAATTAAAATGGGCAGTCCCTCGTGTGCGATAACAATTTAAAACGAGTAAATCATCCCCCACCTAGGCGATTCATTACCCTAGGGTGAGACCAATGAGATGTCAATTTGTATGTTTGAGAAGTGACAAATTTTAAACCACACTGCGGAGATACAAATTTACATTTAAATTAATTAATTTATTTTATTTAATCAATATATCTTCAGATATATTGCTGCTAGCTGTAAAAAGAAAAGATCCAGGGGGCGTAGACAAATAAGTTCGCTGTGTTGCATATTGTGAATCTTTATTCTAGTCACCGGTTATTTTATTTCCCATTAACTATCCGGGGGTTATCCATTTTACAAATTATCTACAATCATTGAATGAACCGAATAATTTCAATAATTACAGATTATGTAGACTCATGATAACAATACTATCTATTAGACGGCACTATTTGGTTACAATATGCTCGTAACGCGAAATAAAAAAAAAGAATAAGATAATTAATAATAAAATAGCGATAATAGAACACTTTATAGTATTTTGGTTTTGCGCTGGTTTATCCGATTTTGGACTATCTTCGGGATTTGTCACGGTATTCATTTATGAGGACAGGTTAGAATTTGTTTATTGTTTGTTTCATAGGTCCACAAAGATTTCCGCTAAACCAACCTTTTCTAAACAACTTTTCTTTCCTCCTTCGCACAGCTTAGGGATATACTCTATCCTTAGGGATATATATACACTATGTTGTCTTTACTGTGCTCCTTCGGTATAAGTTCCATATAGTCATTAGGCGACAATAGACTACTTGATAAGGGAAGATTGGGTATATTTCAACCCCGAAATTTCAGAAAAGACACTTACAATTCCAGGTAAAAACAGTTTCTGTGTGCAATCAATTCATAAAATCTGTTTTATTTGTGCAATAGTGTAAATCTTTATTTGCCCACTTTTGACGTTTCACAGTAATCAGTGTGAATAAATTACTAAGTCAGACAGAACAAAAAACACACAAGCGCAGACTAGCTTAGATACGATGCCCCTGGGGTTGCCTTAGGAGACAAACGAGGCTAATTAGCAGTTGCAAATTTTTGATTGTTTTCTTATTATGTGTATTAAAAACAATAGGTACTTGTGTCTTATAGCCACCACACTCAAGTTCTGTCGAGAAGTGAAGTTTGGTTAGCCTAATGTTAATGAAATAAAAAAAATATGATGAAAATATAATACTTTCAACAAAATTATGAAAACTGCAACGGAGAATTATGGAGAGTGGGCCGCCCAAACCTCATTATATTAAATACATAACCTAAACGAACCTAACTTAACCAAAATACCAACTAAATATCTAATTAAAATATAGCTACAATGTAGTTTCCCACCGAGCCGAACCTAATATTGTCTGGTATAAAGACCATGAAAACCGGTTATTGTCTCATGTTCGCGAGACAAGATCTTGAGTGTGGTCGCTATAAGACAGAAGTACCAAACAATATTCAGCTGCAAGCACTAAACACTTAAACTAATGGTCTACGGAAATTTATTTCCGATGCAACTCGGATACAGCCCCGTATTCAGGATTTGTTTTCTGGGAGGGGGCATACTTCAAAATCCACTAAAATTACATGAAAAACATTAAGTACGTCGTCTTCCTATTTGGAGAGTTTCTCCTGAGTTCTTATCTGTTTAGCTTCACGATTTTAATTTTTAAAGAGCATTTTAAAGCATTTTAAAGCAATTTTTAAAGAGCATTTTAGAGCATTTTAAAGAGCATTTTAAAGCATTTTAAAGCAATTTTTAAAGAGCATTTTAAAGAGCATTTTAAAGCATTTTAAAGCAATTTTTAAAGAGCATTTTAGAGCATTTTAAAGAGCATTTTAAAGCAATTTTTAAAGAGCATTTTAGAGCATTTTAAAGAGCATTTTAAAGCAATTTTTAAAGAGCATTTTAAAGAGCATTTTAAAGCATTTTAAAACAATTTTTAAAGAGCATTTTAGAGCATTTTAAAGAGCATTTTAAAGCATTTTAAAGCAATTTTTAAAGAGCATTTTAGAGCATTTTAAAGAGCATTTTAAAGCATGTGATACTTCCTTCCGGATTTTAATTAAAGGATATTTATCTTCCATCCCAATAAAATCGGATACACTTGGTCGATCCAAGCAAGTTTTCGGATGAACGCTTAGAAATGAATCTAGAGCCTCAATGATCACCTGGGGCGGTATTTTGAAGTACCTATATCCGCCACTTCGCCCTCCAAAGGGTACCGATCTTTCAAAACCTTTTACAATCTGTGTATCACAAATGTAAAACCTTGGGGAATAGATATAATGCTTAAATGAGGCACAAGGAAAGTGTTTTGAATCTAATACCTTCGTGTAATCCTTATTTATAAGCTTTTAAATTTAAAAGTCTGTTTCTTAAGTTTAGAAAAAAAAATAAAACACTCTGGCAAAGCTTTAAATTCTGCTGAAATTGCAGCTACTACATTTTCAAAAACCAGAGCCAACGATAACGAGACTGGAAACCTCAAATTAAGGTATTTTTTTCACCAAATTTAGGTAAGTATAGACCTGTCATCTATGCAATCTTCAAAGCCCTGGAAACAAGGAAAGAGTACAGACAGTAACTTGATAAAATCTTCAAAGGGCATTTTTTAGGTCTTGAAATCATTCCTGAAAGTTTAATTCACCTAACTCGGCTGCTTTCCGAGAGAGCAGGAGGCCCCTAAACTTGATCTATACTACATTAAATTATGCCAAATTATACTAAAATAAAAATAAAGTTGAGTGTTACAGGGATATTGTATGGACCTGGAGTCCCCTCGTAAATATCCCCTTCAACGTGTACGAGGTAAAATTATAGATGATGGACATTCCGGAGTCTCGGTGGAAGTTATTCAAAATATTTTCCTGAATAAAAAGTAAAAAAATATCCTGGAACTGGAATAAAAGTTACGCCAAACAGTCAAAACCAACCTATTTTAGAACCATTACTTTTAGTTCGGAACCTCACACTTCTTCCACTAAAACAGTGAGTTTTTGCATTTTCTGAAAATTGTTGTGCAAGGCAATTGCAGCTTAAACGAAGTTCTTAGAATCCCCCTCTAATCCCCCTCCCCAGACAAGAGAATCCCTGGGTCTTGTCCTTCAAAGAATGTTGACATTTCTCTTTTTTATTACATGTTTTTAACGAATTCTTAAACGAATTTTATAGAGTCCGCCTCCTCAAACAGGAAAATCCCTGGCCTTTGTCTTTCAAAGAATTAAAAATTTTCTTTTTATTATTACAGTGTTTTTAGCGAATTCTTGAACTAATTTTGTGGA
Source organism: Artemia sp. Qi Xiang Cuo (assembly GCF_049724085.1). Lineage (NCBI taxonomy): Eukaryota > Metazoa > Arthropoda > Branchiopoda > Anostraca > Artemiidae > Artemia > Artemia sp. Qi Xiang Cuo. The sequence goes on along the minus strand of NC_142807.1, from coordinate 21,893,878 downwards.
GTCCCCCTCCCCAAACAAGAAAATCCCTCACTTTTGTCTTTCGAAGGATTTTTAAATTTGCTTTTTATTATTACAGTGTTTTTAGAGAGTTCTTAAACGAATTTTTTAAAGTCCCCCTCCCCAAACAAGAAAATCTCTCGCTTGTGTCTTTCAAGGAATTTTGATATTTTCTTTTTATTATTGCAGTGTTTTTAGCAAATTCTTAAACGAATTTTCTAGAATCCTCCTCCCCAAACAGGAAAGTCCCTCGCTTTTGTCTTCCAAAGAATTTTGACATTTTCTTTTTATTACTACAGTGTCTTTAGCGAATTCATAAACGAATTTTCTAAAGTCTCCCTCCCCAAACAGGAAAATCCCTTGCTTTTGTCTTTCAAAGAATTTTGACATTGCTCTTTATTGTTACAACTTATTTAGCGAAAATAATTCTCACCTTTGATTAACCCGACCAAAATCATCCTGACAAAAAACGAATCTTATCACAAACAGAACCACAAAGGTAATAACTGGCTGACTAGTATCAATAAACTCCATCCTGGTATCGGATTTTACTACTATGATCTATTCAAACACACCAGATAAAAAAAAGACACACTTGTCTCGTTGAGAGATATTAGCATTATGCATAAAACTTCAAAAGGTTAAACATGCCGAATGTTACTATTCTCTCCTGAAGAGATATTGCATAATCAATTAGGCTGCGCAACGTCTTCCAGTTTGAGCTCCAAAAAAACTAATTCTTTTTCTTTGTTTTTAGGCTTTCCAAAGGAAATACCAATATAATTAATTATGCATGCAAACTTCACCTTGTTTAGATGAATAGAATTAATCAATAGGCTTAGATGTTCCATCATATTAAAGGCTTGGCAGCGTCGTCTCTAAAATATTTTGGGCCCTAGGGCATAACAGTGCACCAGCACTTGGCACCGTCATTTGAGCGTGCTTCAAAGACTATGTTAAACTGATAAGAAAGGAGTCTTTAGCCCTTTACCGTGGGCTTGATAGGGATTAAAAACCACTAGCGCCATGACCGAATAAAGGATGGGGGGTGCTCAGTTTTACCCCCTCCCCCCGGAAATTTTGTCTGATTGTGAAAAAAAAAACAATAATACATGAAGAAAAATTTGGTATGTTTTGTAGAGTTTTTTTTTGTGCCCCCCCCCCCCGAATAAGAATATTGGATACGGCCTTAGCTAGGTAAATATATGTATATTCATGTGATTTAACTAAGAAGAAAGCAAGTACATTACAAGATGCCATTTTTTAAACTCTTTCCAAAATAAATAATTTTTCTGGGCAAATTCCATTTTGAGCACTTAATGGGCCCCAAAAGGTAATTTATTACCTTGTTTTTAATTTTTAGACAATGAAGCATGGTTAAAAAATTAGTTAAAAACTAATTAGTTATATAAATCAGCTCTTGAAACATGGCCTGAAACAACCCATAATGATGTTTCAGTGTCTTGTTAGCAACAAAGAAGAAGAAGAACAAGAACAAGAAAAACAAAAAAAATGGAGAAGAAGATAGATCAGTGCTACCCATTCAAAAATTTGGGTTTTCTTTTTGTTCAAGGTGGGGGGCTGTATGTTTTTTTTCTGGGGTTTTCAACTATAATAATACTATTGGTGTACTTTTTGTTTTTCTGTGACACCTTTTTTGATGGTTTCAGCAAGGGTGTATCCAGGATTTTTTCGGAGGGAGGCGTATTTTATGGGAACGGGGTGTTCCGTAAAAACTTTTCAAAACGCTTCAAAAATTGGTTTATATGCATTTTAGATGTTTTTTTTTTACGAGCCGGAACAAAAATTTCGAGGGGAGGGGGATCAAGACTAATGAACCTCTCCCTCAGTCGCTTTTTGAAAATCCCCGCAAATTTGTTTTCGAAATAACATTTTACTATTAAGACTCATGAAAATAATGATTATGATTCTTGAATCAGCCACAAGTGACAATTTCTTTCTCCCTAGACAGTGTTTTTAAGCGCATTTTTAAACTTTTGGTTACTATGGTCTGTTTTGAGCCCCTTTAACGGCTGAAAACCAAATTTTCCCTAGAAGGGATTATTGAATTTGAAAGAGCATAAGAAAAGGTATCAATTGATGTGTTCACTGTCTTCCTGGCTAAATTATATAAATATGTATAAATATACCCTTGACTAGTGCCGCTAATAGTACAGTGGAACCCACCAGAACTAGAAGAATTCAGGAGAAACTACATTAAAATATAGTAAAACTCGGATTTAAGCTAAAGATTTAAGTTCCTCTAAATCCAACCAGGACATCCTAGAAGGTGAGCAGGTCCTTTAAAAAAAAGTTAAGTACAAATAGATTGGGATAGCTTTGCAAGTAAAATAAGGACTAATGAATAAAAGAAAATTGATATAAGATGGTCATTATTTACCGACTCAAAATGAAAAAAAAAAATTCTCATTGGTGGGAGTCGAACCCATGGCCTCCCCGTAACAAGCAGCTCCATCGAACTACGACGGACCGCCGACATTTTTAATATGATAAAGCTCGTCATTGATGCGTCTTTTTTTGTTCCCATGAGTGACTACGTTGAAACAGTGGTTTTGAAATATTTGGAACGTTCAAATATTGAATTCGGATTAAATGTTACTATTCTCTCCTAAAGAGATATGGCATAATCAATTAGGCTGCGCAACGTCTTCCAGTTTGAGCTCCAAAAAACTAATTCTTTCGTTTTTTAGGCTTTCCAAAGGAGATACCAATATAATTAATTAGGCATGCAAACTTCACCTCGTCTTGCTGAATAGAATCATTACCATAGTCTTTATTTACCATAAAGACTATGGTAAACTGATATGAAAGAACTAATGACCAAGGGTGCCGGCATAAAATTTTCCAGGGGGGGGGGGGCAAACACCAAAATATCAGTGGTGGTTGGGTGATAGGGAATATATTTCAGGAATTTTTTTTCGTAGGAACAAGTTTATTTTTAAATACTTTTAGGAAGAAAAACTCAGAAAAATAAAAAGAGTAATTAAATTGCCTGGGAAATAAAACAAAAAACAGTAAATTTTGAACCGCAAGGATTCCCGATGAAGGGATAAATTTGTTTAATTACTAATAAATTTAATTATTATGCATTTAATCTTAAAAGAAAATCGAACTCAAACCAAAATAACAGAAATATTGCTTTGGTAGATTATAACAGATGTAGACTTGTCTTTATGCTATATCCTACACCTTAGAATGCTTTACAGGAATAGAGATACTCAAAAATCATCCTGCCTGCATAGATACAACGTTTGGATTTTATAACGGCCTTGTAAAATGTACCTCTTTCTTAACAGGACAATTATTCGCCTTAAACTTAAATCCCTTATACATTCATACAAAAAAAAAAGAAAAAAAAAATAAAAAAAAAAAAACACCGAAAGAAAGACAAAATTTTAACTTACTATCCAGATGTCAAATTGAACCACTTTTTTATTGTCCTATTCAACTAAATAAAATATAAAGGGTTCAAAAAAAATTTTGTCACAAGAGAAATATTTTGTGATAAAAAAAATTAGAAGTATAGTGACTAAGACCAATATTCACCAAAACTAAAAAATGGAATTCTCATGATAATTGCTACACCGGCAGGTTTGGCTTTTTATACTGATTATAAATATTCAACATTCTTTCAGTTTATTGATACCCACATAAAACCATAATTTTGAGAAAATTTGCCTGATTTTTGGAAAAAAGACCCCCCCCCCAAAAAAAAAAACAACAAACAAGTAATCTTATTGAAAACCTCTTTATTAGATACATCATACCAGAGAACCCGACCGTAGAAGTTTCAAGCTCCAATCTTCAAAATGTGGAATTTCGCTTTTTTTTCAGAAGAAACATCGTCTATACATGTTTATTTGTTGTTTCTTTTCCCCATGGGTGATTGTATTAAACCGAAGGTCCAAGATAATTGGGAGGGAGCTCATTCAAACGTAAATTTAAAGCTCTTTTTTAAGTGACCATACAGATTGGACCAGGGGAAAGTCTTGTTTTCTTGCTATTAATTAAAAAAACTTTCCGAAAAATATTTTTTTCAAAGAAAAGTAAAGGCCATTTTAAAATTAGGCTCAGGAAATAAAAATACCTGTTAAAATTCAAACTCAAAACGACCAGAAATTACTATTAAAGAATAAATGAAACCCAAAACGAACAGAAATTAAATAAATAATCATAGCAAAAAAACATACAACAAGTAATTATGTAAATGAATATATAAATCTTAAAGCGACTAATGCTTGAATTGAATATGCAGATAAAGCATTAGACGATAACAAATAGTTTGATATTGAAGTATAAATTAAACTTAAAACTAACAGAAATTAAATAAACAATCAATGCGAAAAAACATACAATATATATTAATGTAAATGAATAAATAAATCTTAAAACAAGTGAAACTTAAATTGAATATGCATATCAAGTTTGAATCGAATAAAAATAACTACAAACAAGAATTTGGGTATCGTCTCACTGCAGAGGCCTAAAACCTACTGCGTCATTGGCGCTTTACTGAAAACAATTCTTTGAAAAATTTTCACTTTTGTGTCTTTGAAAACCTTTAAGAAATCAAAAATTAATTAAGATTTTAGGGAATAAATATCAGCATATGTATATTAAATTGACAATGCACATTTTTTTCAGTAAACTCATTTGATTTTTTTTTCAGTAAAGTACAGATTATATTCTGGCTTTTAGAAAGCATAGGGGTTTTGAACCCTACTCACATTAATTTATGCTTATTTTGAGTTTGACTCTAATATTTATTTTAATTTTTGCTTGTTTTAGGTTTCATTTATTTATTGATATTGATTTGGGGTAGTTGTATCCTTGGTAGATTATATGATAGTCCGGACGCCAGGTGTTGAAAATGTGAACCATACCACGGCGGAATGGGGCTGCTACGAGATTTAGCCTACCCTCCACCCCCTAAATTGACCATGCAGATTCAAAAATACCAATGGCACTTGCTTGCGAGTGGTGGAACACTCCGAAACTTGACATTTTATTATATTTTAGTGTTTCATGCAAGAAAATGCATGTTCCACAAAGTTTGAGGTGCAGTTTTCCGCTCAAATAGAAATGCCCAGAAGCCATAGAATGTTTTCATTACAAACTAACACGATTAGTTAGAAAAAATGGCAGAGCTAAAAAAATGGCAAAACTATATGAGTCTTGGAAAGTATAAACAAAATCAAATTGAACATTAGATATATAATGATATTAATTGTTGAAAGATCCATTAGTTCAAGATTTTTTTTTCACTGTAATTTTTATTTTCATTTTCAGTGCTGTAAGAACTGGAAAATAATAAATTTGTAATATACGAGTAATTCGTTTTCAGTGAATCACCAATGACGCAGAAGGCTTTAGGTTTTTAAAGTTAAAGAAGGGGGCAGTATCCAAATTTGCTTGTAGTGAAACTATATTTGTCTTGACCATTCTTGAAAAGAACTAATAAATTAAACTGAATATTTGAGGCATAATGATATTAATTTCTAAAAGCTCATCAGTTCAACATTTTACTGTAATTTTAATATATATTTTCAATATTAAGTACAAAAGATAACATTTGTAATATAATTCGTTTTCAGTAAAGCGCCAATGACGCAGTAGGTTTTAGGCTTCTGCAGTGAGAAGATACCCAAACTCTTGTTTGTAGTTATTTTTATTCTATTCAAACTTGATTTGCATATTCAATTTAAGTTTCACTCTTTTTAAGATTTATTTATTAATTTACATTAATATATATTGTATGTTTGTTCGCATTGATTGTTTATTTAATTTCTTTTCGTTTTAAGTTTCATTTATACTTTATTCGCAAAATATTTGTTTTCGTTTGATGCTTGATTTTCATATTCAATCTAAGCAATACTTACTTTAAGAATTATTTATTCTTTTATAATACTACTTGTTGTTTGTTTTTTGCTATGATTGTGAATTGCATCTCTGCTCGTTTTAGGTTTCATTTATTCTTTGATAGTGACTTATGGTCGTTTTTTTTTTGAATTTTAACATGTATTAATATCTCCTTAGCTTAAGTTTAAAATTGCCTTTACTTTTCTTTGAAAAACTTATTTTTCGGAAAGTTTTTTTTAAATTAATTTTTGTTCGTTTTTGATTGCAAAAAGTTTCAAGTTTTTATGGCAGGGGGGGGGGGTGCTTACTGTCCAATTATTTTTGACTTAAAAAAAACGGATCTAGAACTTTAAATATAATTCGAATGAGGCTTTTTTCAAAGTCTGTACGATTACCTCTGATAAAAACCTTATATATGAACAAGAGACAGCTTGCATAACTTATGTAAAGCGACTGACAACAATAAATGTATTGAAAAATAGATCTAATAAGGGGGTTTAGACCATTTCACTTGCTGACACAAGGGAATCACGACTGTTTGGAATTGACCTTAATAGGAATTTGTAAGCCAAAGCAATTTTACATCTATCACAAAGTATGTATTTTAACCTTGTAATTGAATAATCATGTTAGATATTCTATTCGTTTTTCCCATATCAAACCACTTCCAATAAGTTATAAACCCCCCTTGGTAAGATATGCCCTAGGGCATAACTTACAACGCCTACCCCCGGGCCTTGGGGTGCTGTGTCGACACCGGAGTTTTTTGTTATCAGAACTTTGAACTATTTTAACAAAATGTCTATCTCAAAATTTTTATCTGATGCATTTAGGGAGTGGAGAATGGAGAGGGGCTAGTTGCCCTTCAATCTCTATTGACTCTTAAAAAGTGAACAAGAACTTTCAATTTTCAATCAAATGAGCCCTCTCTAAAGTTTAAACGAGCATCCCTTCCATAAGAAATAATATAAAGGATTCGGAGAATCCTTAAATTACAACCTTTGCCCTTAGGGCTTTGGGGGAGTTGCAATCCTCAAAGACCTAATTTCCAGAACTTAAAACTACGTTTAATAAAATGGCTGTCTTAAAATTTCGATTGGATGTGTTTGGGGAAAAGGTGGGCGTGAGAGGGGGGTTAGTTGCCCTCAAATCCCTTTCGACTATTACAAAGGGCACTAGCCCTCTAAATTTCAAATCAAATGAGCATTTTTTGAAGTTTCTACGACAACTGCATTTGGAAAAACCTTATATGCCCCCAGGGCATAACCTGATGCCCTTACCCTAGGGGTTATGGGGGAGTACTCTCTTCAAAACATCTGTACGCTCTGGAAAAAAATTACGTTGAACAAAATAGCAATCTAAACGTTTTTATTGAAAGTGTGGTACGAACTTTTGGGGCGGGCTAGTTGCCGTCCAATCACTTTTGACAATTAAACAGTGTATTAGCTCTCTGAATTTCCAATCGAATGAGCCTGTTTTGAAGTTTCTACGACTACGCCTTCTATAAAAACCTTATATGCCCCCAGGGCATAACTTAAAACTCTTGCCCTGAGGGTTGTGGGGGAGTGTCCTCCTCAAAAACATATTTTCTATCTGTAAATAAACTACACTGAACAAAATGGCTATCCCAAAATTTTGATTCGATGTGTTTGGGGAAATGATGGGTGTGGGGGGCCTAGTTTCCCTCCAATCACTTTCAACTATTAAAAAGGGCACTATCCCTTTGAATTTCCAATCGAATGAGCATGTTTTGAAGTTTTTACGACAACGCCTTCAATAAAAACCCTTATTTGCCCCCAGGGCATAACTTAAAACCCTTGCCCTGAGGGTTGTGGGGGAGTGTCCTCCTCAAAAATATATTTTCAATCTGGAAATTAATTGCGCTGAACAAAAATGGCTATCTCAGAATTTTATTGGATGTGTTTGGGGGTATGATGAGTGTAGGGGGGGGGGGGGCTAGTCGCCCTCCAATCACTTTTGACTATTAAAAAGGGCACTATCCCTTTGACTTTCCAATCGAATGAACCTTTTTTGAAGTTTTTATGACAACGCCATCTATAAAAACCTTATATACCCCCAGGTCATAACTTAAAACCCTTGCCCTGAGGGTTGTGGGGGATTGTCGTCCTCAAAAACATATTTTCTATCTGAAAATCAAATACGCTCAACAAAATGGCTATCTCAAAATTTTGATGAGATATGTTTGGGGGAAGCAGGGTCCACGGGGGTGCGTGAGTAGCCCTATACTCACTTTCGACAAGTAAGAAGGGCATTAGCCATTTTGAGTTCTACTCGAAGTCGCCATTTTTTTAGTTTCTATAACAACTTTAAAAACCTTATATGCCCCCAAGGCATGACTTAAAACCCTTGCCCTGAGGGTTGTGGGGGATTGTCCTCCTCAAAATTATGTTTTCTATCTGAAAATCAAATACGCTCAACAAAATGGTTATCTCAAAATTTTCATTGGATGTGTTTGGGGGAATGATGGGCGAGGGGGGGGGGGCTAGTTGCCCTCCAAGCACTTTCGACTATTAAAAATGGCACTATCCCTTTGAGTTTCCAATTGAATGTGCCTGTTTTGAAGTTTCTACGACAACGCTTTCTAAGAAAACCTTATATGCCCCCAGGGCATAACTTAAAACCCTTGCCCTGAGGGTTCTGGGGGAGTGTCCTCCTCAAAAACATATTTTCTATCTGGAAATCAACTACACTGAACAAAATGGCTATCTCACCCTTTTGATTGGATGTGTTTGGGGAAATGATGGGCGTGGGGGGGGCTAGTTGCCCTCTAATCACTTTCGACTATTAAAAAGAGCAATAGCCCTTTAATTTCCAAACGAATGAGCCTGTTTTGAAGTTTCTGCGACAACACCTTCTATAAAACCTTATATGACCCCAGGGCATAACTTAAAACCCTTGCCCTGAGGGCTGTGGGGGAGTATCCTCCTCAAAAATATATTTTCTAACTGGAAATCAACTACGCTGAACAAAATGGCTATCTCAAAATTTTGATTGGATGTGTTTGGGGAAATGATGGGCGTGGGGGGGGGGCTAGTTACACTCCAATCACTTTCGACTATTAAAAAGGGCACTAGCCCTTTAATTTCCAATCGAATGAGCCTGTTTTGAAGTTTCTACGACAACGCCTTCTATAAAAACCATATATAGCCCCAGGGCATAACTTAAAACCCTTGCCCTGAGGGCTGTGGGAGAGTATCCTCCTCAAAAATATAGTTTCTATCTAGAAATCAACTACGCTGAACAAAATGGCTATCTGAAAATTTTGATTGGATGTGTTTGGGGAAATGATCGGCGTGGGGGGGGGCGGGGGCGAGTTACACTCCAATCACTTTCGACTATTAAAAAGAGCACTATATCTTCAATTTCCAACTGATTGATCATGTTTTGAAGTTTCTACGACAACGACTTCTATAAAAACCTTATATGCCCCCAGGCCATAACTTAAAACCCTTGCTCTTAGGGTTGTGGGGGAGTATCCTCCTCAAAAATATATTTTCTATCGGGAAATCAACTACGCTGAACAAAATGGCTATCTCAAAATTTTGATTGGATGTGTTTGGGGCAATAATGGGCGTGGGGGGGGGGGGCGAGTTGAACTCCAATCACTTTTGACTATTAAAAATGGGACAAGCCCTTCAATTTCCAATTAAATTAGCCTGTTTTGAAGTTTCTACGACAACACCTTCTATAAAAACCTTATATACCCCCAGGGCATAACTTAAAACCCTTGCCCTGAGGGCTGTGGGGCAGTATCCTCCTCAAAAATATAGTTTCTATCTAGAAATCAACTACGCTGAACAAAATGGCTATCTGAAAATTTTGATTGGATGTGTTTGGGGAAATGATCGGCGCGGGGAGGGGGCTAGTTACACTCCAATCACTTTCGACTATTAAAAAGGGCACTAGCCATTTAATTTCCAATCGAATGATCATGTTTTGAAGTTTCTACGACAACGACTTCTATAAAAACCTTATATGCCCCCAGGCCATAACTTAAAACCCTTGCTCTTAGGGTTGTGGGGGAGTATCCTCCTCAAAAATATATTTTCTATCGGGAAATCAACTACGCTGAACAAAAGGGCCATCGCAAAAGTTTGATGGGAGGGGTGGGGAAGACTGAGGGGCGTGGGGGGGGGGCTAGGTACCCTCCAATCATTTTCGACTGTTAAAAAGGGCACGAGTCCTTTTATTTACAATAAAGTGAGCATGTTTTGACGTTTCTACGACAACGCCTTCTATAAAAACCTTATATGCCCCCGGGGCATAACTTAAAACCCTTGCCCTGAGGGTTGTGGGGGAGTATCCTCCTCAAAAATATATTTTCTATCTGGAAATCAACTACGCTGAACAAAATGGCTATCTGAAAATTTTTATTCGATGTGTTTGGGGAAATGATAGGGGTGGGAGGGGGGAGGGGGCTAGTTACACTCCAATCACTTTCGACTATTAAAAATAGCACTAGCTCTTTAATTTCCAATCGAATGAGCCTGTTTTGAAGTTTCTACGACAGCGCCTTCTATAAAAACCTTATATGCCCCCAGGGCATAACTTAAAACCCTTGCCCTGAGGGTTTTGGGCGAGTATCCTCATCAAAAATATATTTTCTATCAGGAAATCAACTACGCTGAACAAAATGGCTATCTGAACATTTTGATTGGATGTGTTTAGGGGAATGACGGGCGTGGGGGGGGGCTAGTTGCCCTCAAATCACTTTCGACTATTAAAAAGGACACTAGAACTCTCGATTTCCAATCGAATGAGCCCCTTTTGAAGCTTCTACGGTGACCCCTTCCATATGAAGTGCCTCTGGGAAAAAATAAATAAATAATAAAACATTGGAGCCGTATGGCCTTTACTATAGGCAACGCTACAGCGTTGCCTCTGATTTTAGGGCACAAAATTACGACTTTAGCCCGAAGAGGATGAATTCGCAATCGATTTAAAATTCTGAGAAGCTATTTGATTTAAAAGTATGAATAACTATATTTTAGGCTTTTTAGTTGTAAAAGAAGTAATGCCACGCGGTGGCAGTGCTGGATTCAACCAAATTGATTTGCTTTATTTGTTATGAAATTAGACTACGTTTGGCGATCTGTAATTCCGAATCGGCTACAATGAGGGGGGTGATTCATTGTTTAGGTGGGGTAGGGTAGATTCCTAAGAAAGTACATTTTAATAGACAAACTGCTTACTCTTCACGAGGCTTCAAATAAATGTTGAAAGTAGGGAGTAGGAAGCAATTAAATTGTTTCTCTATACAGCAAAAATGTTACATTTCCATATCTACCAGCACAGAGGTGGAAAAGGCAAGGCAGGTCCTCATCAGCCCCGCCAGGATATTTATTTGGGATGGAAAATTCTTCAAGGAACTTAGTTTTCAGCAATTTTAAACGGTGTTATTTTCTTTTTCTTTTTATATGAAGTACTTCAATGTATTTAAACATATATATCGATAAGAAAATCCTATTGTAGAGGTTGTGATGGCTTTAGTTATGTAAAAGATCAAAATTCTCACGGAATTTCCATCCCCATAAACAATAAAACTCCTTTTCTTCCAGCCGAATTTCTTTTGTAGTAATATCAACAAGGACTTTTTACCAAAATTACTATTCATTGCCAATTTTTTAAGTATATTCAAATCTTATCCAAAATTGAAAATTTAAAGGTAGGACGGTAGTAATACACACATAATTTTTGATTTACACATTTTAAAAACAATTAACCAGGGATTTAAGGGACAGGTACATCAAGTTATCTCTTGGGTAGGCCTGGGTTTGATTTGGAAAACAATCAGAAATTAAATAAAAAAAGAGCTTTTCAACTGAAAGCAAGAGACAGATTTGAAACGTATCTGAAAAGATTATTCTTCATATAAAGCGGGTTTTTCCTCCTTAGCTCCTTACTCTTTAGTGTGAAGTTCGACTTTTTTTCCGAATTTTTTAGAAAATTTACAATTGGAAAGATAAGATTTTTAAAAAGCACTAAAAATACTTTTGTTTAATGAGCAAGGCCTTGAGAAGGGGGCAGTCCCCCTCATATACAGAGTAATTTATATTTGTTTTAAGCTTTAAAATTGTTCCTTACTTTAGCTTAAAACCCTTTTCTATTTGTTTAATTATATTTCATGAAACTGTAAAGTTTTACGAATACAGTACTTTTGGTAACGCAGAAAAAACGACCAATATTTCAATGATCTATATTCGGATTATGATGGGTAATCAAACAGTTCGTGGTAATGAACTGTAAGTACGGAGCGACTCGGCTCAAAAGTAACCAAAACAACTAATAAACAAATACATATTTAGGATCACCATAAAAAGCTGATTCTTTGATTGAATATTATCAATAGTTAGGCTCTTACACTTTAGTTATAGGGTCAAAATCTATTGGCAGGCAGTCTATTAGGCAACACACATTTTGTCCATGGTTTTTTCATATTCTGCCTTTTTTTTTCTTTTGGTTTCCTTATAATTAATTTATAGTCGCTAATTTCCAGGGGGGCCATAGCCCCCCCCCTGCCGGCACCCATGTTAATGACTAATCGTAAACTGATAAATAAGGACTAATGAATAATACAAAACTGATATAAGATGGTCATTATTTACCCACTAAAAATGAAAAAAAAAATTCCCATCGCTGGGAGTCAAACCGTGGCCTCCCAGTAACAGGCAGCTTTATTTCCGAACTACGACGGAACACCAACATTTTTGATATGACGCTCCTTTGACGCTCGCCATTGACGCTCCTTTTTTTCAGGAGTGATTACGTCAAAACAGTCAAAATTTCAGGAGTCAAAACAGTGGTTTTAAAATATTTAGACTATTTAAAAATTGAATTTGGACTGATGTCGGACTTGGCATTTTCGGGCGTATACGAGCCATTTCCTCAATGGTCATTCCCGAATACCAAGCCGGCTTTCGACCTAATAGATGAACAATTGATCAGATATTCACTGCCCGACAGATCATGATAAAGTACAGCGAACTTGGCCGCAGTATCTACCACCTTTTCATAGACTTTAAACAAGCTTTCGATCTCATATGGAGAGAAGGTCTATGGCACATGCTTCTTCACTGTGGCATCCAACCTCATCTCTCTGATCAAAGACATGTATAGGAAGTTCAGAAGCCGCAAGATGACTGGAGAAGGACTTACCCAAAGCTTCAAAACCTCTACTAGAGTGCTACAAGTTTGCCTGCTATCATCGGAGCTGTTCAATCTCTTCCTGCATACAGCCCTCTCACTCCTAGACAACTCATTCGGCGCCCCTGTCGGAGGAGTAGAGATAGATAAACTAGCATATGCCGATGACACAGTCCTAATAGCCGAGTCCCTTTAAGACCTCCAATCCAAGACTAACAGCGTTCATTCGTCTACCAAACTCTTTGGGATATCAAGACCTCAAAAACGAAAGCCCAACGCTGCACCCGCAAGACGGATTCACAGATAAATCTCAGCCTTCACCTTGGTGGAGATATCATTGAGTGGGCGGAAGACTCCACCTACCTAGGGAGTTTACTTACTTCTGATAACAACCAACTCAAAGACATCAAGAGACACCTGACACTTACGAACTCCAGTTTTAAAACACTGATGTCCATCTGGAGGAATAATAATTTATCAACAATTTTCAAAATAAGACTTTTCTAGTCCCTCATTATTCCGATTGCCATCTATGCCTGTGAATCCTGGACGCTTAAAACAGAAGATCAGTGTCACCTAGCTGCCTTTGAAACCAAATCCCTACGACCTATCGCTGGTATCATTTACCGCGATAGCTTCTTCAACTCCAAGCTTCTCCAACTCCAAGCTTCTCAATAATCTGAAAGTCATACTCACAATATTGGATGAAACAACTACAACAACTCAAATGGCTAGGACATACTCAATGCGTGGCTAGCACTCGTCTTTCAAGGATAGCTTTCGATGGACGAGTACACGGGACTTAAGTCAGTAAGTCAATATATATATTTAAAAGATGGTAATACGTCCAAAAAGAAAAGCGTCGATCTTAGATAATATTAAAATTAAGCCACAGTCTTTACTTGTTTTTTCTTTATTCATTGTTAGGCATTTTGAGCAATCTGTGTATTGTTCTTTTTCAAGAGGCAGCTGATGATTTTGCTTTGTTAGTATTCCATCTTCGAATTTATGAATCTTTGCTTTTATCACGCTTGTTTTTTAGTTTTTATTAATTTGAAGTCAGTAAAAAAACGAAAAAAATAAACAAAAGAAAGCCTTTCGGTTTTAGGGGTTACAGATAGAAAACCTTCAAATTTTTTGTCAGTAACGTAGACATATTTGCTAAAAATATTGTTTGTCTACCATGTAGAAATTACCTACGAATGCGGGTATAAAGTTTTGATTTCCCTAGTGGCAATTCCCCCCCCCCCTGGTGTAAGAAAAGCAGTGTTTTCTCAGATATTTCAGAACGTTTTAAATCAGAAACCTAAGTTTCTTGGGGGAGGCTGAACCCCTCCTGAGCTTTGCCTTGGAGATGCCTTAGCCCCCTGCCCCTTCACACGCTATCCCTAAACTTATAATGATATCAATTATGTCTTTCAAGTACCTTTTCATAATCTGATGTATAATATAATCATTATTTTTGCCGCAAGTTTAAAATCTATCCTATAAATGTACTTTTTAAAAGCCAGCTTTACCACCAATGGTATATAAAGAAGATTATGGAACAGCTGAATGGCTTTTTTAGGGTAAAATAGCCAAAATTGGCCAAAACATGGGTAGAAATATGAATAACTTAGTTTCAATGCAAGGTCTAATGCACCTTAGCACCATAATGACTTTTTATTAAAATACTTCTAGACGGTAAAAAAAAGAATATTTTTTGAGCAGAAAAAACTTCTTATTCCAATGCTCTTGTTCCATTGGTCTTTGCAGACTTCAACTACTTCTTCGACATGCTTGCAGAACTAAATTTTACTGACAAAGCTACAGTCGTTTGCTGTTATTTTACTGAAAGCTTCAGTTTTACACCACTGATACGGCCCAGATTCAAACGTCAACCTATACCTACTATGAACACACAATGTTTGCCAAGAGTCTAAAATTTAAACTGTAGAATCCTAAAAAATTAAAAAAAGCAACAACAAAAACATACCAATGAGCCAATGTTAGTCAGATAATGTAGCTACAGAGGTAAAACTATCGATATTTCTTGTTAAACACGGAAAGGTTAAGTTAAAAAGACCTCACCCTCCCCCAAAATATCAGGGAGGTATCTGAGTAGA